>NC_056727.1:777799497-778099497 GCF_019279795.1 Protopterus annectens | reverse complement strand
TCAGTCAAGGTCTTGGTAAAACAGAGAGACATCCTTGAGTAGGTAATTGCTTTTCCTATGTGAACTGTGTATTCCAGATATTGGACATGTAGGAGACGCGTTAACTATGCTGCATTTACATGAAATGGACTTTAAATTCTAACTCCTTCCATACCTCCACAGTATTGAAATTTAGATGTACTGAAAACAGTGTATTTTATTGGTAGTAACACAGCGTCAGTGGTGCAACAGGTAGCACACTGACCTTTGATGCAGAAAATTGTGGGTTCTATTTCCACACCAGGTACATGGAGTGCAGAATAACAGGGTGCTACATTCCTGAGTGTGTCCTCCAGATAAATACATTAAACTGAGGTCTCATCTGTCTGTGTTGATGGTAGCGGAGTTGGATGTAAAAGATCCAATAACACCTGTTGAAAAGAGTACAGAAAATACCCTGATGCCCTGGATAAATTTCTCCCAAAGAGGCCACTAGCCTAATGGGACTTTACCTGGTCAACAAGTGATAAGTAAAATAAAATATAAGCATTTTCCTACAGAAGTTGCTAGAAATACAAGCCCCAGGACAGCATTGCAGAACACTCTACCACCAGCAGTACTGCAAATCACTGTACTACTGCATTGTAATTTAGACCGCTGTATTACCAGAAGTAATGTAGACCACTGTACTACGAGCACTGTACTACAAGCAGTGTACTGCAGACCATTGTAGTCCCAGCAGTCTAGTGCAGACCACTGTACTACCAGCTGTCTTCTGCAGACTGCTGTGCTACCAGTAGTATTGCAAACAACTTTACCAGTAGTACTGTACTGCAGATTGCTGTACTACCAACAGTGCTGAAGACCACTCTACTGCTGGCAGTACAGCAGAACACTATATTATCAGCAGGACTGCAGACCACTGTACTACCACCAGTACTGCAGACAACTGTACTATAAGCATTATACTGCAGACCACTTTATTACTAGCAGTGCTGCAGACTGCTGTACTACTAACAGTACTGCAGACCACCGTAATACCAGCAGCACTGCAGACCACTGTAATACCAGCAGTAATGCAGATCACTGTACTGCCAACAGTAATGCAGACTGCTGTACTACCAACAGTACTGTAAATCACTCTATTATCCACAGTTTTACACACCACTATATTAGTAGCAGTACTGCAGAACACTGTGTTACCAGCACTGTATTGCAGACCACTGTGCTGCCAGCACTGAACTGCAGACCACTGTACTGCCAGCACTGAACTGCAGACCACTGTACTACCAATAACACTGCAGACCGCTGTATTACCAACAGTACCGCAGACTACTGAACTACCAGCTGTAGTCCAGACTACTTTACTACAAGCAATACTGCAGGCCACTGTATTACCAGTAGCACTACAGATCACTCTGATACCAGCAGTACTGTAAACAGCTGTACTACCAGCACTGTACTACAGACCACTGTACTACAAGCAGTACTGCAGACCAGTGTAATACCACCAGCACTGCAGACCACTGTAATACCAGCAGTAATGCAGATCACTGTACTGCCAACAGTAATGCAGACTACTGTACTACCAACAGTACTGTAAATCACTCTATTATCCACAGTTTTACACACCACTATATTAGTAGCAGTACTGCAGAACACTGTGTTACCAGCACTGTAATGCAGACTGCAGTACTAACAGTAGTACATTAAACCACTGTACTAACAACAGTACTGCAGGTCACTACATTAGTAGCAGTACTGCAGAACACTATACTGCCAGCACTGTATTGCAGACAATTGTGCTCCAATCAGTACTGCAGACCACTCTTCTACCAGGAACTTACTGCATACCCCTGTACTGCTACCAGCACTGTACTACCCCTGTACTGCTACCAGCACTGTACTACCAGCAGCACTGCAGACTGCTGTACTACCATTACTGTACTGCAGACTGCTGCATTGCCAGCAGTACTGCAGACCACTGTACTGTCAACAGTACTGCAGACCACTCTGCTACCAGCAGTACTGCAGATGACTCTATTACCATCACTGTATTGCAGACCACTGTACTGCAGACCACTGTACTGCCAGCACTGAACTGCAGACCACTGTACTACCAATAACACTGCAGACCGCTGTACTACTAATAATACCGCAGACTACTGAACTACCAGCTGTAGTGCAGACCACTTTACTACAAGCAATACTGCAGGCCACTGTATTACCAGTAGCACTGCAGATCACTCTGATACCAGCTCTGTTTTACCAGCAGTACTGCAAACAGCTGTACTACCAGCACTGTACTACAGACCACTGTACTACCAGCAGTACTGCAGACCATAATACTCCCAACACTGTATTACGGGGCATACTGCAGACTGCATTACAACCAGCACTGTACTACCTGGAGAATTGCAGACTGCTGTATTACCAGCACTGAACTACCAGCAGTACTGCAGACCACCCTACTGCCACCACTGTACTACCAGCAGTACTGCAGACTACTCTTCTACCAGCACTATACTGTAGACCACTCTACTACCATCAGTACAGCAGACTGCTGTGATACTAGAAGTTCTGTAGACCACTGTGCTATCGGAAATACTCCTGATCAGTGTGCTACCAGCAGTACTGCAGACCACTGTGCTAGCAGAAATACTGCAAACCACTGAACTTTCAATAATACTGCAGACCACTCTTCTACTAACAGTACTGCAAACCACTATATTACCAGTAGTAAGGCAGATCAGTGCGGACCACTGTACTACATGCAGTACTGCAGGGCACTGTACTACCAGTGCTGTAGGGCAGGCCACTGTACTAACAGCAGTACTGCAGACCACTGTGCTACCAGCACTATACTGCAGACTGCGGTACTACCAGTAGTACCGCAGACCATTGTAATACCAGCAGTACTGCAAATCAGTGTGCTACCAGCACTGTACTGTAGACCACCATGCTACCACCACTGTACTGCAGACAACTGTACAACCAGCAGTACTGCAAACCACTATACTACCAGCAGTACAGCAGACTACTGTGCCACCAGCAATTATGCAGACCACTGTACAACCAGTAGTGCTGTGGACCACTTTACTACCAGCCATACTGCAGACGTTTGTGCTACCAGCAGTACTGCAGATCACTATGGTATCAGAAGTACTGCAAACCACTGAACTATCAAAAATACTGCAGACTCTACTACTAGCTGTACTGCAAACCACTGCATTACCAGTAGTAGTAATACTGTAGACCACTGTTCTACCAGAGCTGTACTACAGAATGCCGTATTATCAGCAGTACTGCAAATCATTGTACCATCAGAAATACTACAAACCACTCTACTTCTAGCAGTACGGCAGACCACTGTGGTACTGGAAGACCATTCTACTACCAGCAGTTTTGTTAGCAGCACAGTATTGTTATGGCATTTAGTAAAAGTTAGCAGGTTAAGTGCACAGAAAAGATTATTTTTTTTAACAGGCATCTCTCAAATGTTAGGAAAAGCACTGTTACTCTCTGCACTTAATTACATCAGTTTCACTGCTGTAGCATCAGGCCGATAGGGTACTGTTTTTTATGACACAACAGTGGTAAAGCACCATTAAATGATCGGACATCATGGACCTTCTCCTTCACAAGACACTGTGTGCTGCTGATGTTAATAACAGCAACAGGGTCAGTACTTTCCAAAAATGAAATAAGGCAATCATTTGCTAACATGATTTGGCCACTTTGATAAAGCAGCCTGTTTTCACACTTAACGAAGACTGTGTCAGCAAGGTCGGTGTTAATTTTCTTTGACAGTGATGTGGGTTTTAAACAACTGAGCTGCCAAGGTTATAGATGCTGTAGATTGTGGCTTCACTTTCTGCTGCATGACTCACAATGTTTTTTCCTGTATATCACTGGGAATAAATCATAGAAACAAAGTCAGAAGTTGCTTTATTGGAGCACTCGGTTGCAGGCCAAAAGGCAAAGATTTCATGAAGACTGTGTTTTCCTCTAAGGTGCCGGTTTCAAGGTAGGAAGTTATACTATTGTCACATCCATTTGAATCGGTGGTAGTTTAGAAAGAGGTTAAAGATCACATGGTAGTTGTCAGTAAAATGGTAGCAATTTTTTTCTTGCCTCCAGTAACATCCCTGGATGCCATGCTTTTGCAAGGGAAATTTTTGAAGTGCCGATCAAGCAAAGAAATTTGGGTGAAGCAATTTTTCACTGACAGTGGAATTTCCTTTTTTCTCCACTGTTGTGCAACCTTGGAGTAGGTATATTTAAGTTTGTGGGATGTGAGGGTATGTCCCCACATTAGTGGTGAAAGGATGCTTGCCCACCTGCAAAAATAACTTTCTTCAGAGGATTGCCAAAGTTTGTTTCAGAATTTTTCTGTCCTTTTATCAATCAGCACTCAATTTAAGTGTTGTCAATCAGTCAAAGTGAACACTTTGTGTTAATAACACCTACAGTGCAGTGTAGGATATGCATTTTTATGAGTGTTCCAGGGCAACAGAAAAGGATAGAGTCTACATTGTCCTTTCTGAATGACAGTGTGTTGGACTAAGACTCCTTTCATTTCCATGGTGTTGTCTTTCTCAGGGATGATGATAAGTCTGATCTGTCTATTACTGGATCATACTCCTGTCCCCCTTTATGAAGGAGGGAAAACTACCTCAGTTTTCATGACCAGAGATACTATCCACCTTCAGTGGAACAGTTGCAAAAGTGTGTTAACTGTGCCTTTCCAAATCAGCTTTTGGATCTTCTCCACTCCTCCTGACAGTAGCACAGTATAATCACCACATTGTCCTTGTGTACAGAAGTACATTCAGGCCATCCAGCTACTTCTGACCCTGTCTTCCCAGTGGAGGGTAAGCCCACGAGAATCAGAAGTTCCTCAAAGTGTTCATTCCACCTGCTGACAGTGTCCGTAGCTGAGGTCAACTTGGCAGTGACCAGTATTCCTTCACTTCTATTCAGAACAGCTTTAGCATTTTTCTTCTGTCTTCTGAATCTTGACATACTTTTCTAAAACCTCTGTGAGGCCATTTGAACATCATTTTGCAAGGACTTGCAGAACACCATGGCTTTTGGCTCAGCAACTGATGTCAGTCAGATCCAGGACACCCCCAACACACCTGCACTCTCCTTGTCAACTTTACACTGTGCTGCTGTGGAAATCTTTTAGCCACAGCTCCTTGAAACTCCCTCAGCTGTTGAGGTTTGAACAGGGTCCACTCAGACTCCACACATTTCAGCCCTTTTAAGTATATAAGAGGAGCTGTTCTGAATGGGGTGGGGGTTGAACTTATCCCATAGAAGGGATCAGATATGTGTTCCTAGAACACCTCTTTTAAATGTTTGGAGTTTCCCCACATATGTCCAGCATTCCTGCCATTTAAATTAATGAGTGAGTCTGAGTAATTTGTCACTTCTTCTGATAACACATATGAGTGCAAGAAAAGGGAATTCATACTCAGCACACTGAGAAGGAGATACCAGCAAAACAAAAATTTCTTTATCTTTCAAATAGAAATAAATTAAACACTGTTGTATGAGTTTTTAGAAAAAGGAAAGCACTTCTTCTTTTGGCTTTTTCCCGTTTAGGGGTCGCCACAACAGATCACCTGTCCGCTCATGATTGGCAGTGGAGTTTTACGGTGTCGAGTTGCCAGCCCGGCATCCAGCCTTCTATGGAAGGCACACACACTCACGCCTAGGGCCAATTTAGTATGTCCAATCCACCTACAGCATGTCTTTGGGATGTGGGAGGAAACCGGAGCACCCGGAGGAAAACCCACACAACCACAGGGAGGACATGCAGACTCTGCACAGAAGGCACCCTAGCCGAGGATCGAACCGGAGAACTTCTTGCTGTGAGGTGGCAATGCTAACCGCTGCACCACCGTGGCCGCCCCAGAAAAAGAAAAGCACATAAAAGAAAAAGAGAGGAGATTTCATCTAAAAAAAAATCACACAGAAAAAAAGCAGTGAAACTTGGCTGTTGTGGTGCACATAGAATGTCTGAATTCAAGGCCCTGCATGACATTGACATTGGAGGCAAGAAACTAACATAGTTAAAGCAGGGGAACACAGTGCATTGTGAAGACAAGATCCAATTAATATAGTTGCACTTTTCCTTGTGTTTTGAAAGGAAAATGTTAAAAAGTCAACCATTCAGACCACTGCAAAGAAATCTGTAGTAAGAAGTTAAAGTGTGCATTTCTGTTCTTTTCAGCTTGGCATATCAGTTTTTCTTTAAAAGAGTGGGTAACTAACAAGTGAAATATTCTGTCTGATAAAGTGGTGGCATCTGAAACAAGGAACAAGCTCTGGTTTAAGAATTTACACACTTCCTGGGGTAGCAGAGTGAAACTAGAACTCAAATTTCAATGCTAGTTTGGTCCATATGCCCTTTCCTTTCTAGCAATATTTATTTATTTGCACGTGTGCTAAGGAATGGATATTGGTTAAGACCACTACATAGCTGTCAGGACTGCTTACTTTTACTCAGTAATATATGTCTGGTAAAGTCATTCATGTTTTTGTATATATAATATGTCTGGTAAAGTCTTTTATATATGTATTCAGGATGCATACTGCAAGTTTGATTTAAACATCTACAGTGCCTGAAAAACAAATGTATTTTATGATGTCCTTTTGGAAGGCATTTATACCTGCTTTGATTTAGTGGTAGTGCTTGATCTTGTGACTGTTTAATTAAAAAGGATTGCCATTTGAAAATGAAGGCCCATTTTATTCTTATTGCAATTTTGATTCAGGCTCTTTTGCTCTGAGGACTTTGGTAGTTTTTCTTCCATTCTTTAAGTCTGTAGTCATGGAGTTTGCTATGACAGTGGATACAGCCTCCTACTGTAATTTTATTAATTAATATTAACTTTTCACTTGTATAATGTCCCAGAGGGAGAACATTTTCTTTGAGTAAGGTTCTAAGTAACGTAATGTGTCCATTTGTTTAAGATTTATGTGGCATGTATAGTCCGCTTTGATTATCTCTTGACTAGCTCTCCTGCATGATCTGCTCTTCTCTGATTGCTTTCATCTCATACTGTTTGTTTCTGCCCTGCTCTGCTCCCCTCCCCGCCCTATTCCTTTCAGGGCAGGCACTTTACCTCTCTTCCGGTTCTCCTGCCTGTCCCCTCTCCTCCCCCCTTTCTTCCCTCTAACCTTACTTCCTTTCTTAAATCTATATATACACCTGACCACACTCGCGCTGACTCTTTTCCCTGAGAATCCCCTGGCTGCTGAGCGCCCTGCCTTCGGCGTTCCAACTGTGTGACGCTATATACTCTTCCTGACCACTTCTAGGTCCGTGATCATATATCCTGACTAGGATTGCTGCCTCTATACTACTGTAAAGACCTAAGCCAACCCTCTTTTGGGAGCCCTCACCTTGGAAATTAAAGAAACTATATACTCTTCCTGACCACTTCTAGGTCCGTGATCATATATCCTGACTAGGATTGCTGCCTCTATACTACTGTAAAGACCTAAGCCAACCCTCTTTGGGAGCCCTCACCTTGGAAATTAAAGAAACTATATACTCTTCCTGACCACTTCTAGGTCCGTGATCATATATCCTGACTAGGATTGCTGCCTCTATACTACTGTAAAGACCTAAGCCAACCCTCTTTTGGGAGCCCTCACCTTGCAAATTAAAGAAACTATATACTCTTCCTGACCACTTCTAGGTCCGTGATCATATATCCTGACTAGGATTGCTGCCTCTATACTACTGTAAAGACCTAAGCCAACCCTCTTTTGGGAGCCCTCACCTTGGAAATTAAAGAAAGTATGTCCTACAATTCCTGCAACTTGTATATTTCTGTTGTTAGCCTTTAATTGTACAACCCGTAGCCAGGTCAGCCAGCAGCCTCCCACTGTTTCTTCCTAACATCTAACCTAAGTCTCTGTTAGAATCCCCAGCTACCTGCCTTGTATTGTATGCTGTAAGCCCTATAAGAAGCCACGGTTCCAGTACCTACTGTTGCCTCTAGGTGGCGCCCTTCTCATAGAGATTCCCCTGTGGAAGTTATTTCTCCCCAGAAAAGCCTCTTTATCTTACCCTCTGTTACCCCCTCCATACCCTTCCACCTTAACCTTCTTTCCCTGCTACCTCTAGCATATACTTACTCCTACCTTTTACCTTCTAACCTTCACTTATCTCTTGACTAGCTCTCCTGCATGATCTGCTCTTCTCTGATTGCTTTCATCTCATACTGTTTGTTTCTGCCCTGCTCTGCTCCCCTCCCCGCCCTATTCCTTTCAGGGCAGGCACTTTACCTCTCTTCCGGTTCTCCTGCCTGTCCCCTCTCCTCCCCCCTTTCTTCCCTCTAACCTTACTTCCTTTCTTAAATCTATATATACACCTGACCACACTCGCGCTGACTCTTTTCCCTGAGAATCCCCTGGCTGCTGAGCGCCCTGCCTTCGGCGTTCCAACTGTGTGACGGTAGCGTGTTTTTGCCATTTGTTTTTACTGAAACGGTGTATCTCTGCTGTGTTATATCTTAGCTTGTTTTGGCTCTGTTACTGCTGTTATTTTGAATGCCTTGCAATACTACTAGGAATACTGCACTGACTACAGTCCCATTTGTCTGTATGCTGCTATATTCTATTTATCGCCAATTCAGCTACTACTGTTTAACGGCTAACCTGTTGTATCGCATTTTTCAGTCATAGGTCTACAAGCTCGTAACCACACTTTTCCGTCCATTTTCATGAAAGCACATCGTACGGCTTGTACGGAATAGCTTGTTTACATGGGGACAGCGGAATTACATTAAAACCGCTCTGCCTTAAAGGAATTTCATTTTTTTTTACCGTGGTATAGCTTGTTTGCATGGGGACAGCGGAATTACATTAAAACCGCTCTGCCTTAAAGGAATTCCGGTTTATTTACTGTGACTGGTTTTCGCGCCTTCCCCTCTCCATTAAGCCATGCTTTTGGATTAAATCCTAGGCGACTAGCACCCTACCTAGGTATATTTATAGCCTTATTATCTCTCAGAAGTGCACAGTTAGTAGCGTGTTTTCTCAGCTACTCCATAAGCGCTTTTGCACTTTTTCTTGACCCAGTTAGTAGCGTGTTTTCTCAGCTACTCCTAAAGTGCTTTTGCACTTCTTCTTGACCCAGTATCACAGACACTAGCGTACTCCATTGCGGTAGCCTCCCTACGCGCAAGAGCCCTACCTGTGTTTGTGCGCTTACCTCTCTTACTTAGTTGTCTTTTATGATAACATTAATAAGACCCCTCTAAACCTCCTCTGATCAACCGTACCACTAATTGTAGTCTATGGCGAATTAATGTTATAGATTGGTCTGCTCTGCTTTAATTGGCAGAATTTAGCATTGTAAGGTGCACTGTTTTTATAGATTGTTCTACACTGATTCTAATGGTTGCATTTTAGCATTCTATCTCTGCATAGTCTATTGCTACTGTATGCTATCTTGTAGCTTCATGTGTTATATTTATGAATGATTTCCACTGTCCTTTGCTGTAGACCTGAAACATTTGGCTAATCTTATTAGTTATAGAGACATGAAGTTCTGAACTTGAAGGTGGGACCTTTCATAACAAGCTAGCGTTTTTATGCTGTTGCCTGATTTCTTTTTTATTTTTCAACACTAGGATTTGAGCCTGACCTTGTATATGCTACTGTATTCATGATAGAGTGATTTAAGGTTGTGTCTGCACTATATATTAAATCTTCTCCTTCTCCCCCCCTTTTTTTTCCCCAGTTATATACTCTTCCTGACCACTTCTAGATCCGTGATCATATATCCTGACTAGGATTGCTGCCTCTATACTACTGTAAAGACCTAAGCCAACCCTCTTTTGGGAGCCCTCACCTTGGAAATTAAAGAAAGTATGTCCTACAATTCCTGCAACTTGTATATTTCTGCTGTTAGCCTTTAATTGTACAACCCGTAGCCAGGTCAGCCAGCAGCCTCCCACTGTTTCTTCCTAACATCTAACCTAAGTCTCTGTTAGAATCCCCAGCTACCTGCCTTGTATTGTATGCTGTAAGCCCTATAAGAAGCCACGGTTCCAGTACCTACTGTTGCCTCTAGGTGGCCCTTCTCATAGAGATTCCCTGTGGAAGTTATTTCTCCCCAGAAAAGCCTCTTTATCTTACCCTCTGTTACCCCCTCCATACCCTTCCACCTTAACCTTCTTTCCCTGCTACCTCTAGCATATACTTACTCCTACCTTTTACCTTCTAACCTTCACTTATCTCTTGACTAGCTCTCCTGCATGATCTGCTCTTCTCTGATTGCTTTCATCTCATACTGTTTGTTTCTGCCCCGCTCCCCTCCCCTTATCCCACCCACCCCACGCACCCTCACCCTTATAGCTCTCTAACCACTCCCCCTAAAGAATCCCACCTATCCATATCTCCAACCTCAGTTATCTATCTCCTCCCATTAATTACTAACTTTCTACTTGCTTCCTCCCCCCTCCCTCCTATTCCTACCAAACTACTGTGCCTCTTCACATCAAGTCTCTCAAACTGTCACCTTAATCTTAACCTACCTTATTATTGACAACTCCTAGTCTCCTCTAATCACCATGTCTTCCAAAACCAACAAAAAACCATCCTTGGACCCTATAATAAAACAGAACCCAGCCAAGCTATTACCCCTTTTCATTTTTACCCTAGTACTCACACTACCCTACCTCCTTACCTCTTATGAAACTAATTGTAATTATAACCTTAAAACCCCTCCCAAACAAACTGCCACTAATTTAACTACCCCAAAGTTCACATACTCAAACATTACTTTTAACTCTTCCTACCTCTTAGCCAAATATCACAGACTGTTCCATATCAAATCTAATAATCTCATGGTAAGAAAACTAAGATATTTGATAATGATTACATGTAAGCCACACTTAAACTATAATCCCTCTACCCTAGTAGATGGTGATATACATCCTAACCCAGGACCCTTTACAATTCCCTCTGAAGCTACTCCTATTATCTCAAAATCCTCCTTCATTTACCAACCTTTAATTCTCATTCCTTACTCATAGGACACCTTAATATCAGAAGTGTAAACAACAAAGTCACCCTTCTCCACTCTCTTCTTGACTACTACTCTTCGACATCCTATGTTTAACAGAAACCTGGCTAAAACCCTCACCAAGGATACAGAAATCATCCCACCAGGATATAACATCTTAAGACAAGACCGCAATACCAAAGGAGGGGAATTGCTCTAATATTTAAGACTGATCTAAATATAACCCTAGCACCCTTTGCTCCCCCTGAGAACACTAAAACTGAAATCCTTATATCAAAGCTACAACTAAACCCACATAAAGCCATATATATTATCAGCACCTATCTCCCTCCTGGAAATAACTCCATAATTATAGAAAATCTCCTTAGCTGGGCATCTACCACCTTTCCACAAGAAACTGTAATACTTGGAGACTTTAACCTCGACTGGTCATCAGTTAACACCACGAACCCAGTCTCTCATATTAATCTCCATGGCTTTACTCAAACTATTAATACCTCCACTAGAATTAATAAACCTAACAACAAAGAAAGTATACTAGATTGGATTCTTATTAATAAACCACAGCTACAATACCTTACCGGCACTTTACCAGATGACATTAGTGACCACAACTTAACCTATATCATAAGAAAGAAGAATATTGCTACTAATGCCCCCACCATCCGAACATCTCGTAGCACAAAAAACTTTAACCCCATCCTATTTAACTTGGAACTGAATGCCTGCAACTGGTTACCCCTACAAAGTCTTCCACTAGAAGAAGCTGTTCAATATTTTAACAACACATTCCTATCCATCCTAGATAATCATGCTCCAAAAAGAACTGTCAGAGTCAAAACTAAACCCGCTCCCTGGCTATCTAAGGAAACAAAGCACAAAATGTTACTCAGAAACAAATCCTGGATAAAATGGAGAACTAGTAAATCTCCTCTGACCAACAGACCTTCAGACACCTAAGGAATAGTACTAAAATAAATATTTTCTTTGACAAAAAAATACTATAGCAACCTCCAATCAACTAATCATAATAATCCCCAAAATTCTGGACAACCTTGAATAGACTTCTTCACCCTGGACAAACTACCACCCCTCTCCTCTGGATCCGAAAAGAATTCCTCCCAGGAAACTGCCAACGCTTTCAATTCCTTCTTTACTAATACTATAAATTCTCTAGCCTCTCACCTTTCCTTTGACAACTCTAGCATCCCTGCCCAAGCAGCATCTACTCAACCTTCCTTCACACTACAACCTATCTCTACCACCTTCATCCAAAGATGTATCCAAAAACTAAAACCATGTACCCCATCAGCTGACCAACTCCCATCTGAATACCTCCAAAAAGCAGCTAAAGCTCTAGCCTATCCCATATCCATCCTTATCAATAGAACAATTAATGAAGGTATCATACCTGACATCTGGAAGATCTCACACATTATACCCCTACATAAGGGAGGTAACTCAAACGAATACTCTAATTATAGGCCTATAGCACTCTTATCTCCCATAGCTAAAATCATGGAAAAATGTGTTCACTTCCAACTAATGAACTACTTAACTAACAATAACGTTCTAACTCCTTGTCAACATGGCTTCAGGCCTTTTCACAGTACTACCACTGCTCTTCTTTCCTTTACTGACTTCATAAACACAAACCGCAATAATAACATTCTTTCCTCTGCACTCTTTATTGACCTTTCCAAAGCTTTTGACATGGTCAACCACCCCCTCCTCATAAAAATTCTTGAATCTCTTGCTCTAGAACCTAAAGCTATCCTTTGGTTTACCTCCTACCTCACTAACAGAAAACAGGCAGTCCTCTGGGAAAACAAACTCTCCTCTCTCCTTCCTATCTCTTGGTGTCCCACAAGGCTCCATTCTTGGGCCTCTCCTTTTCTCCCTTTTTATAAATGACCTACAATCAGCTATCCCTCAAGCTACTTGTATTCAATACGCTGATGATTCCACTCTCATTTGCTCAGCTAAAAACATTCCTGAGCTACAAACTATTACTCAAAATGTATTCCACACAGTTGAAGCTTGGTTCCTAAAACGCTGCCTACTCTTAAATGCTAAAAAAACTAAACTCCTCCTCTTTAAACCAACCACTAGATCCCCACTTTAGATTTCTCTATCTCATCTATTAATGGTACCCTCATATCAGCTGACCACTCTACCAAACTGCTAGGTGTCATGATTGACAACAATCTTACCTATGATTGTCACATCAATAACACCATTAAAACTGTAAACAGAAAAATGGGCTCCCTATACAGAATTAGAACATTCTTAACCCCTGCAGCCAAAGCTACTCTTGCCCACTCTCACCTTATTTCAACCCTTTTCTCGCCTCACCAATTTACACTAACCTGAAGAAAAATAATCTCTCAAAATTGGCTAACACATACAATAGTATTGCTAGATTTGTGACTGGTAATCAATTTAGAACTCACCACTGCTTGAACCTTCAACAACTTCACTGGCTTGAATTTGAAAATATGTTGCTTCTTTCCCAACTCTCCTTTGTCCATAGAGCTCTGTACCAACCTAATAACACTCCTGCACTCTCCAAACTTTTGACCCCTACTCTAACCTGAACTCACTTCGTTCCTCCAGTAAACTACTAGTAACTTTAACTAAAGCCAACAACCTTGCTGGTGACTCCTCTTCTCTAACGCCTTGGCAAACACTGGAATCAGCTTCCTACTGAACTTACTTCTATTCCAACTCTTATTCTGTTCAAACAAAAACTCAGAAGCTACCTTAAAAATCAATGGTTATGTCCCTGCTGTAACCCCGACTAAATTCTCCCTATAACCACCTCTACTCCTCCCTCTCCCTCTCCGTCCTCCTCCTTTCCTTCTACTATCTGTATGACCATCTATGGACAAGCTTTAACTCTATTATTCCTTTTCCTCCTTTAAAATTGTTTTATCCTTACTGCAAGTATAATTTTTTTTTATCTGCTCACTCTTTCTGTACTTTTCTTGTCTCTCTTTTACTCTTCAGATAACCTTCCTATAAATTATCTAGAAATAAGTTTTTAACTGTATTTTTATGGTGTGAATTTGAGGTATCCACTCATACTATGTTATGTGAATAATAAATCCCATGATGTATTCCTGTATATTTGCATATTCCCCCTCCTTTTCCTCTGTCTTTCCAAGTTTATTGTTTGTTTTTTTTATATTGCATATTCCCCCTCCTTTCCTCTTTCTTTCCAATGTTTATTGTTTGTTTATTGTTTGTTTATTTTTTGTAAATTATGTAATTGTGTTTTATACATATGTGGAGCTTTTCTCCCCGGGCCTCTACTGAAAATGGAAATATATCCAGTTAGACTAGCCCGGTTAACAAATGTAAAATAAAATAAAATAAAATAAAATAAAATTGACATTTCATATGACTTATTTTTTAATTAACTATTTGTTTTAGTGCTGAGAGCAGAAGTGCATTTCCCCACTGACAGTGTAGGTGAAGGAACTGAGTAGGAGAAAAGATAGGCATGATTTAGTATGCACCAAGCACAGTGAACATCAAAGCTAAGTATGTTACTGTGTTGTAAGGCACAGGGAAACACACCAGGTGAGTGTCATCTTCACCGACATTTGAGTAAGTCAGAAAGTATGACTGCATATCCCAGCTCAGTCTGCCTTTTTATGTAAAGTCGTACAGATTACTTCCCCATGTGTCCCTATACATTTTGTTTTGTCTGTCAAGTCATGAAATCAGAGAAAGTGACGCATGTTTTAGCTGGCGTTTTGGTGTGGAGCGGGGGGCTTACCTGCACCACTGGTGACCTATGATCAAGTCGTTCTGGTTACTAGAAGATTTGGATGACAGTGATTTGGAGGATTTGGCTATATGTCTCTCTTGGGTGGTGGTATAGAGGGTGGTGGGGACATTATTCTGTCCTAGCAGTTACAATGGAAACTACCTTCATGAAAGCAGTGGAGGCAATCCCTTCCTTTTAAGCCTTTTAGTTTGGAGATAAATAAATAAGCAATAATTGCCTTTGATGTCTGCCTCTCACGGGGGGGGTAGCAAAGCTATGTCTTAAGCAAAAAATATTCTTGAGTATCACTGGTACTGATCACCCCCACCACCTAAACTGTTAACCAATAGGGGAATGAATCTTTTCTGCATATAGACATTTGGAATTCTGTGTCCTGTCAAATCTGTTCTCATGCATGTTCAGTGCATCAATAGAGCCATCTCTGAGACAAAGACATATGTCATTCCTGCTGCATGTCCTTGTGGAGTACAGAGCAGTTTAACTCGGATGTGGGTGAGCACTTTTCTACCATGTGAATCTTATTTCTCTGATGACCTTTGTACTGTGTATCTTCTGAATCGCATTGAATTATATGGTACATTCTTCCTTGTCATGGCCACGGCTGGATTATCAGTGGTGCTGCAGTACCAGTGCTACATGAAGTAATCCCTGCAGTTTCTGCTTCCATTTGGAAGAGATGCTAGAATCAAAGTAAAAAAAAAGTTGTCTGGAATCTTGTACTATTGTCACACCAAATAAATAGACCACTTATGATTTTTAGCTCCAAGTCCATGAGGCCCATAATCCAGCATTAGTCATGGATGAAAAGGGTACATTTGGATGTGAGCATCCACAGTTGAACAATCAAATACACTGACTGTCCAAACCATGGAGTTGAAACAGAGCTAATCATCTCCAGGATCAAATATGTTGCCTGTTCTTCCATCGTAGCAGTTCTGCCAAAAGTCAGTGAACACTGAAGAGAGGAAAAAAGACGCACCATGATTTATGGGGCTCAGTGATGTACTAATCTGTGTATTTACAGCATAATTACTTAGTAAGAATGCTAGCATGTTTGCAGGATTTTAAATGCCAACCATAAAACATTTGTACTAAAAACATTAATAAAGGTTGGTGTTTATAACTTATTTATATATGTAGTAGTCAGGAAGTTAAGTGCCTTCTCTTGTACTTTCTTAGTTATTGTTTTTTTAGGTTCTTGTAGATTTGTGGGTCAGCTAAAGGCTTTCCTTGTTGAATACATGTACTGATGTGTTTGTGATGAATGATAGCTCTATGTTACTATTCACATTCCACTTCTTCATATTTTGCCATGTTTAAGGACAGCCCAGTATCTCATTGGATAACACTAATGACTCACAGAATTTGTCTCTCCACATCAGTTTTTGGCAGTGGTGCCCTTCGGTGCAGAGTCTGAGCACACTTTGTGTGTCCACGTGAGTTTTCTCCATATAATTCTGAAGATGTGGTCTAGGTGATTGGTGGTTTTCCACCATTGCCTACAGATATTGAGAGTATGTATGCTTGCAGCAGTGGGTTGTCATATCATTCTGGATTATTTCACAGCCTTGCTCCCACTAATTGCCAGGATAAACTGCAGCTGTTCCAGAACTCTAAACTGGATTACGTGGATTAAAAAGAAAAAAAAAATAATTGTTTGCCATAAATTCATTAGAAGTAATTCTGTTTGGCAAAACTTTCTGAGGAAGGAGCTGGTGCACTGAAACCAGAGAGTAAGCAGCTTTTCCCTTCTGTGATAATTCTTCAGCAGAGAGATTTTTTTCTCTGAGATGTGGTAGCCTTTGGAAATTGGTTGTCAATTAGCAGGGGTACTGGTGTTGCAGCTCCCTCCACCCCACGCACACACACTGAAAGTCATAGCTCTAAGAATTATGACCATAAGTGCAGGTTCTTGATAGATCATTATATGTATGAAGATATGTAGTTTATGATACAGTCTTTGTTCTTTCATTTTTCAGCATACTTTTTATAATAGTTCTTGGTCACTGGGGGTGAGGTGGGGGGGCTCTTCTTCCTGGACACATCTTCAATCCATCTCAGAATCTCTCCATGCTCACACACTTACACACGTGCACATATAGTATCACCATTTTACCTTCTTCCATGTCTTTGGGATGAGGGCAGTAATAAACTGGTAACACATACAGACAAAGGGAATATACGCAAATTCCCATGTTCTAGCCAGTGGCTGTGAACTAAAGAAAACTGAACATCAGCTTCAGAGTTAAATGGTAATACCACACTAGACAGGTTACCTTTAACACCTGCACTAAAATGAGTGCTAACTGGACAGTGTAGTTTTATTATTATTAACATGTTTTTAGCAGAATTGCATTTCATACAGAACTAATCAACAGTAAACATTATAAGCTTTATATCATGAAGTAGCATTCCAGTTTCTAATTTTGAAATGCATGTAGATGTCGCTACAGGGGTTCCTGCTACAGCTGGGCCACAGCAAAATGATAAGCCTACTTTGCACTATATACACAGTTGTATGTTGAAAAGGTACACACTAACATTCTGGGATTTTTCTAGTAGTTTTGCTACAGCTGGGCACTCTGCAATGTACTAGTTCCAGCCCTTGGTTTTCTTGTATGTCTAGGATATTAAGAAGATTTGTTCGCTTCCCATAAAGGAGTTTGCCTTAATGTAATAAAGGTATGACAAAAGGTTTCAACTAACAATATATATTACCCACTTGTATTTGGTGGCATTTTAATGTATGTTTATCGTTTCTTTAATGTCCCGCTGGAAGTATAAAAACTCCATCTTGTCAAACAGGAGTTTCAGGCTATTACCCACGGTTGGCATGGTTTGGTCCCGAGGGCAAAGCCCGAGGGACCAAACAAAGCCAACCGTGGGTAAATCCAGCATTACCCACACCCAGAAGTGGGTTATTGGTATTATACAATGACATTATTTAAGAAAAAAAATAATTACTTTTCTTAAATAATGGCATTGTATAATGCCTCCTTGCTGCCCTTCCGCGGCTGTCTGGTATTCCGCGGAAGTTCTGATGTACTGCGCATGCCTACGCAGTACATCAGATCTGTGGGCAAAAGCAACAGAGAAAGCAAGATCTCCATTGCTTTTTACTGTTTCGCTATGTTAAATGGGTTTAACATAGCGAGACAGCTTTAAAAAAAGCAATGGAGATCTCCGTTGCTTATTTTAAAGCTGTCTTGTTATGTTAAACCCATTTAACATAGTGAGACAGGTTTAAAAAAAAAGCAACTGAGAAAGCAATATCTCCATTGCTTTTTACACACTGTGTTGCTATGTTAAAGGAGTTTAACATAGCGAGACAGCTTTTTTTTTAAACCTGTCTCACTATGTTAAATGGGTTTAACATAGCGAGACAGGTTTAAAATAAGCAACGGAGATCTCCGTTGCTTATTTTAAAGCTGTCTCTTTATGTTAAACCCATTTAACATAGCGAGACAGGCTTAAAAAAAGCAACGGAGAAAGCAAGATCTCCGTTGCTTTTTACACACTGTGTCGCTATGTTAAAGGAGTTTAACATAGCGAGACAGCTTTAAAAAAAGCAACGGTGATCTCCGTTGCTTTTTTTAAACCTGTGTCGCTATGTTAAACTCCTTTAACATAACGAGACAGTGTTTTAAAAAAGACTTACAGTAATGGAAAAAGTCCGGGCGACCGGACCTTTTTCCATTAGTATAAATCGATTTACAATGTGCACGCTGACCAATCAGCGTGCACGTTTTGGAATATTAATGGGGGGGTCATAGTATAATGATAGATAATTACATTTCAGACGTCATTTCCTTCAGAAAGTACATGGTTGTGCAAAAGCTTTTATTCTAGAAACAATTTACAAGAACCATATTTAAAATGTATTCCTATGTTTGGGCCTTTGTTCCTCCATTATTTTTGGCTTTGTCCAGATTTCATGTGCTAAGAGGTTGAGAAGTATTATTCACAGCACTAAGAAGAGTTGTATTAAACTTGATTTTGTTATCAGAAAGACTTTTCCACCATAAATATACGTTATGTTTTTTGTTTTGACCAATTTAACATGTTAGTCAAGGAAAAGCTTTTGACAGGATAGAACACAGATAGTAATTTCAGGCTTTGTGAAGTTATGAAATGAATGACTATAACCAGTAGGTAAAATCAGAGCCAGCAAGCCAAACATGCCAGTAAGTTAATGAAAATGTTAAGTGTTTCATTGTGCAGAAAACCCAATGGGTGCCCTTCATGTATTAGGTTGTTAGAGCTGCTTTATAGGTTTATATCAGTCTGCAGTGCCTAGTCTGTTTCCAGAACATAGTGCGGTAAATAAGTATCAGGTACGACATGTACTGTCTCACATCTAATAAGGGTAATTCCAAAAAAAAAAAACTGATGTGATTTGGATGATGTTCTTAGTGTTTTACTGTTGCAGTCATCACATTTGGGTTATCCTTGCCAGGGTAGCCCTTGGCCGGCCCAAATACCAGAGGCTTAGTATTTCTGTGTCGGTTGCTGTCGCTCCAGGACTGAAGTCAGGTCATCAGTAGTAAAGTAAGGCAGCCGACCCCCATGGAGCTCGAAGCAGAAGCAGTTTGCACGAGTGCCGGTCGGCCGCTACCTTAGTTTCATCTACCAAATTGAAGTTGAAGTCTTCTAAAGCTAAGTACCCATTGGGGATCCTTTTTTCTTGCACTAACCAATGTCAGAAAAAGTTAATAATTTTCTCGCCTGTGAAAGCAAATAGCACACTGAGACTTTCATTCTTACTGCGTCACTTGTTTAGGCCCAGACCACGACGTCCCCCGTTGTCGCTTCTGTGCTTTGTTCAACGCCAGAACTATCCATCATCAGGCCCTTATTGTAACTAGATATTTTCGTTTCCATTCCTCGAATTCTGATATAGCTTTGGTGAGCCATCCAACAGCAGATCTTCTGAAAAAACGTAAAGATAGACAGAGACAGACCACACAGGTCCAAACCTACCAACGACGCTTCTGTTAAGCTAGTTGTCAGTTCTCCAGTCCTCAGTAAGGTGCTTTTGCAACCCCTGATGCCTGCGTCTGTGGATTCGCAGGCCGCTACTGAGATGCTTTCGGAGTCTGGTATGCTGCAAAACTCTTCTTCAACTAAGGATCCTGCAGTCTTCTCTACCTTGGATGGGTCCGGACCCGCTGAGCAGGCATCGGCTTTTGAGGAAGTCCTTCTCACTACCTATTCTCGACACAAACCAACGTCTTCTTTCGAAAACAACTGAGTTTCTTATGCCTAGGGTACGAACCACACCCAAGAAACCGACGACCCAATCTCAGGCACCTGCTTCCTTGCCTCAGTCTCAAATGCTTAAAATGGTGGAAGGCCTTATCATACTGATCAGGGGAAGCCAAGGTACCCCCTCCAAAATGAAAAGAGATCTGTCCCCTGTAGTTTTGTCTGAACAAGAGTCAGATGACTCTGATGCATCTGAATATGAAGACATGCAACCCCTCTCTACTTATGAGGATTCTGATGCAGAGGATTCCATCCCTTCAGCCTCTCCCCCAGAGGATTTTTCCTTTTGGGAACCCTTCATACCTTAAGGGAGCATTTCCAATGGGAGACTCAGGACTACCCTCAGTCTAAAAAGAGACTCAGGGAATTCTTAGATCTTCCACAGCACAGACCCTTGGCCATCCCCCCAGTCCTGGATGTTGTGGAGGATGTTTTCCTGGAATCCAGCTTGACTTCTGTCACCCTCCCTCCTGCACCCAGAAAACAAGACAGGTACTATAGAGTCCCTGACTCATACAAATTTCTTTTTAAAAATCCTACTGCTGACCCTGAGGTAATTTCTCAAGGGCCTAAAGGGATTAAAGCAACCTCTGCTAAGAATCCCACCCCCTCATGTAGGGATTTCTGAGCACTATTCAGATGGGCTAAAAAAGTGTACACCTCAGCTACTCTTGCTATCAGGGCACTAAATTGTTAGTTCCATATGCTAAAATTTCAGCAACATACCCGGGAACTCCTCAAACAAAAAAGTCTTCCTTTCTTGCTTGTGCAGAATCTAAAGAGTTACAAGAGTTAATGCATTCTGCAAGTCAAGTAACAAAGCACACCATGCACTGTGGTTTTGATGCCCTAGAAGCTTCTTGTAGGGCAGCAGTCACTGGATCTGTCATTAGAAGGCATGCATGGCTTAAGGAATAGCCCCTGCCCAGACCATGCCAAATCTAAATTGTTGGATGCCCCCTTGCACAAAGACAACTTATTTGGCACTAAGGCAGAAGAGGTCTTAAAAAATATGGAAGAAAAAGCAAAATCTATGCAGGCAGTTAAGGATTTCTTACAGATCCAGCCACCCAGGTTCAGCAGGCATTGTCCCACCAAGCACTGGTCCTTTCCTGCTCCCACTAAGCCAGTCCAGCCCAGGCCTCGGGGAACCAGACCCCCCAGACAGCAGCCACAGGGAATGCAGAGATCTAAGCAGTGGACTACCTCCATTCAAAACCAGGGAGTTCTAAGCCACTCCCTTATGGTAAGAACTCGCAATGACTCACCTCCCCCACCCCTCCCTCTACCCACCATCACTTACCCCTAGGAGGAAAACTCTCCTTTTAAGCACCTGGGCCACCATTACCAACAACCACTGGGGTTTCAGCATAGTATTTCAGGGATACAAATTTTCCTTCCACACCCTTCCAACCCCGAAAGGGTTCCCAGATCTACCTCCAAACCAGTGGGCAGAGGCTCAAAAGCAAATCCTTTCCCTGCTTTCTATGAGGGCAATATAGCACATTCCCGCAGAACAGATAGGCCAAGGTTTCTACTCCAGACTTTTTCTGATGCCCAGAAAAGAGGGCACCTGGCACTCCATCCTCGATCTGTCCATTCTAAACACCTTCCTGGTGATCCCAAAATTCAAAATCTCACCCTCCAGTAGCTGCTACCCATGCTCTCCAAGGACGCTTAGCCACCCTAGATTTAAAAGAGGCCTACCTCCACATTCCTATCAGGGAATCATGCAGGAAATATGCCTGTTTCAGGACAAGATCTCAACACTTTCAGTTCTCTGCGCTACCCTTTGGCTTATCTACTGCTCCCAGAGTTTTCACAGAATGTCTGGCTCCAGCCATTGCCTTTTGCAGACAAAGGAATATCCAGATTTATCCATACTTAGACGACTGCCTTATTCAGGCAGACAGCCAGGAAAAGCTGCTCAAGCACCTGGCATTTGTAAAGACCCTGCTAACCTCCCTAGGGGGTACACAATCAACAAAAAGAAATCCAAACAGGTACCCACCCAAAGTATTATCTTCCTGGGAGCAAGCCTGGACACAGCATCACAGATAGCATTCCTTACACCAGAAAAACAAATTTTCCTGACAGCCTACTTCTCTCAACTAGCCACCAGGCCCCATCTATCTGCAAGGAAGATCCTGCAAGCTCTGGGGTTCATGGCATCTTGCATACTACTCATTCCATATGCCAGACTACATATGAGGAAACTTCAATGGTACCTAAAGAGCCTTTGGTGTCAGCACTCTCAAGACCTGGAGACTCTTATACCTGTAATTCCTTGCCTTAGAAAATATTTACTTTGGTGGGCAACAGCATGCTCCTACAACAAGGGACTACCTTTCTCACCACCTTCCACCACCCAGACCTTCCCCACAGATGCATCAGACTCTTCTTGGGGTGCAGACCTGGACAGCAGGTGCATACAGGGCCAATGGAGCTCACAGCAAATCCCTCTGAACATCAACCAAAAATATATGATGGCTGTCCAGCACGCCTTGATAGCTTTCAAGTCCCTTCTCTCCCCAGGGGCTCTCCTGATCAAAACAGAACACCACTGTGATGTGGTATATCAACAAGCAGGGAGGGATTCACTCCTACCCTCAATGCAGGCTGGCCATGACCCTGTGGCACACAGCCTCTGCCATGCAAGTGCACCTGTTAGCACAATTCCTACCAGGTTCTCGCAACTCTGTGGCAGACCAATTAAGCAGAAATCTTCTGGACCCCCACAAGTGGCAGCTCAACAGAAGAACCTTCACCCTAATAACTCAGAAATGGGGCACCCCGAAGGTCGACCTCTTTACCTCCCACACCAACCATCAGCTCAGCAAATTCTGCACTAGGGAGCATCACTGCATGGCTTGGAAAGTGGCTGCTCTGTCCTTCCTCTGGGTCAATCTATCGGTCTATGCATTTCCTCCACTACTTCTCATCACCAGCGTACTGCTCAAAATAAGGGAGGAAAAACCAAGGACAATTCTTGTAACTCCAGACTGGCCTTGCCAGCACTGATACCCCTCGCTGTGCAGCCTGTCCCCATTGCCACCATGCCATCTTCTCAGATTCCAAACCTCCTGACCCAGAGGGAAGGGGAATTCATGCATCCCCAATTGCAGACACTCAGTGTGGCAGCTTGGCTTATTCCCTAACCCCAGATCAATCTGCCAACCTCAGTAAACAGGTTCTAGATGTTATACGTGAGGCCAGATGCCCTAACACTAGAAAATCTTATGCTGACAAATGGAAAAGGTTCTGCACATGGATCCAGGCCAAGGGAGCCAATACAGCACAGCCCTCCCTCTCATCCTGGATTACTTAGCTGACCTACTATACAGTGGCCTCTCTTTCTCCTCTATAAAAATTCATGCCTCTGTTATCTCTGCTCATTTTCCCACTAAGCAGCCCCTTTTCTCACACCCTCTGATCAAACAGTTCCTAAGAGGGGCTGGCAATTTGAGGCCACCCAGAAGAGCACCAGCCACAGCTTGGGACTTTAACTTTGTGTTGGAAAAGCTCACCCTGGCCCCTTTTGAACCAGCTTTTTCTCCAGAGCTAGAATTTCTCTCCTGGAAGACAGCTTTCCTTCTGGTCATCACTTCAGCCAAAAGAGTCTCCAAGCTGCAAGAGCTCATGACTGTGGAACCTTTCATCATCTTCCATGCTGGCAGGGTATCCCTCAGAACTAACCCATCCTTCATGTCCAAGGGGGGGTGTCCAGTATGGCTCTCAACCAATCCATTCATTTGCCCACTCTTTTTCCTAATCCCCAGAACAAGGGGGAAAGGATCCTGCACTCTCTAAATGTACACAGACAGCTCAGATTCTGTCTAGACAGGACTAAATCCTTCAGAAAGTCTGATCAAATGCTGGTTAGCTTTGCTACAGGGGCAAAAGGCAAAGCCATCTCCAAACAAACCATTTCCAAATGGATAACACACTGCATCCATTTCTGCTACAAACAACATGGAAAGCGTCCCCCCCACGGGTGTCAGCACTCACTCCACCAGAGCAGCCTCCACCTCTGCAGCTTTCCTCAGAGGAGTCCCCACCAGGGACATCCTGGAGGCTGCCACCTGGACATCTGTTCACACTTTTACCAAACATTACCACCTGCCTCTCTTCTCCAAATCAAGGGCAGGATTTGCCTCTACAGTCTTGCAGGGCATCCTAGCCAGCCCCTAGTTTTCTTGACTGCCTCCTCCCATTTCCTCAGCTTTGGGAATCAACCCAAATGTGATGACTGCAACAGTAAAACATTAAGAACATAGTACAGTTGTGTACACTTACCATAAATGTAGATGTTCGAGTGTATTCACTGTTGCAGTCCTGGTCTCCCTCCGTCCATCCCCCTTTCTTCTCTTTAATTACAAGGGACATATTGGTATTTACTTTCTACTGGTGGGGTTCTTCCACCAGAACCTGGCTCCTACTTGGGGGCTCCTGATAGGTTAGGGCAAGAAAAACTGATGTAATGGCGTTGGCTGCCTTACTTTATACTACCGATGACATGACGTCCTGAAGCAACCGATGCAGAAATATTAAGCCTCTGGTATTTGGGCCGGCCGAGGTCTACCCTGGCAGGGATAATGCAAATGTGATGACTGCAACAGTGAATACACTCGATCATCTACATTTATGGCAAGTGTACACAACTGTACTTTTCATGTTTTGACTGAATTCCCACATATGTGTTTTTCCAATCTGTTGCTTACGTAATGTGACTGGTACAAAGCTGCACCCATTGTTATACATTTGTTATTGTATGTGTGCTTCATTTGTCTTGGCACACACAGTGTCTTGCCATCTAAGATTAATTTAAGTTGTAGTGGTCCAGCCTCATACTGTAGAGGGATAAAGCACTGACTGCATCTGAAATTACTGTGTTTTACTAGCAGGCCATATGCTGGAGGGACAGGGCAGTTCACACCAGCTCAGCCATCCTAGGGGAGGAACACAGCTCAGATGACTGCATCGTTGACATCTGTAGGAAGGCAGGTATGCTGCCCACAGCATGGAGCCTGCTGTCTGCAGGACTGGGCATGTGCAGTAACGCACATGTCCCTCCTGGGAGCTACTATCATGCAGCATGCAAGCTTTAGAGGGGGTGGGAAATATGACAGTATACAAAATCAGCAGAGTCCTGGCTGTTTTCTCCACCAGGACCAAATGGGCTGGAGGGCAGCCACCCTCATGAAGGAACAAATGGGTCATTTGGATGAAGGAAGTGGAGTAATTGGGACAATCCTGTAGGCTGCAAAAAAAGGGGAAATAAAACACTGTTTGATTCTCTGGTCATTTTTCACAGTTTTAATGTTGTGTTCTTTTTTCTTTTTTAGGTAAGTTTTTTTCCACTTTTCCGCTTACAGCCCCTTACTGGTAAGTGTGAACTGTTTGTTTTGTTGTTGGTACTCAGTATTTAACACATGAATTATTTTTTTACTTATAGCCATTTTAGTTATTTCAGCATAAAACAATTTCAAATGTGTTGCCATGTCTACACCTAGTAGGTTTTATTACATTAGAAATGCCAGCTGCATACTTTATTTTGCGGTTTTCAGCAGTCAGACTATCTTTGAATGTGTGCACAGCTGAGTTTTACTTTTTCAGCCAAATTAGGCTAGTACATTATATGCTTACCTCTCTGAGTTGGTCATCCAACCAAATGCTTCCCATTGATTGCAATGTATATTTTGTTGGCATCCAGGCCCTTTTAGTGCATTTGTGAGTGATGTAGTCAACTGGGTATATACCTTTTATTGTTTTGTACAAGCAATTTATGTGTGTAATTCTTGTTAAGCAAGTGTTTACAATTTTAAGTTTTAAAATGCAAAGGAGCAGCAGCAACCTAGGACATCAGCAAGGTGTTTTTCTTCCCCTTGTATAATAAAATGAGACACACATTTTACATTTAATATCAACTCTCTATTGAATTTGCTGGTGAGAGTCCTCAGTGTTTAATGGAAACTTTGTTGCATTATTTTGCTTTAAACTGTTTTACTGTAAATTCAAAGAGAAACATATTTTTCAGAAATTACTAGGCTGTTTTTTTTTTAATATTCTGAGCATTTTCTCTGTTCCATTGCCTCCGAGCTGAAGGAAAGTATTTACCAAGGACACAAACCTCTTAACTTGCAGACACTGAAAATAGGTACAGAGATTCTTGAAAGGAAAGTACATACAGCCACAAATCTGGACATCTAATCAACAAAAAAGTGAATTCATTTATTTTTATATACACTATTTGGTAATTGGGTAGGTAGACTTCTCCAGAGATGTTTTTTTATCCATGACCTGAGCTCAGACGTAATAAACAGTGCAAGTAAACTTAAGATATGCACTTCAAATATGACGAAGTATTAGGTTTAGATAGTTGCAAAACTTTAGAAAGTTCAAATATAGATATAATACAGTTCTTTATAACATACTGTTTTACAATTCTTACAAATTTCTAATAAAGTAGCAGGTTTACATTAGGTTTTATCAGTTTACTTGGACTGTAATTCAGTTTGGCTACATGAAATTGTTTCTTAAAAAGTTTAAAATGTAATTTACCTGAAAAAATTCAAATAGAAGTGAGTAAAAATAGAGATTACAGAGACAGGCCAAGAGACTCAGAAGAGAACACATGAATAAAAAAAAAAGGTAAATGACAAAGACAAAGAGTTGAGAAACTGTAAACATTTTTAGAATTTTAAGACTGATAAAGAGTTTATCTATTATCTGTAAAGCATTTACAAACAACTTCATTGAAGGAGGTGTTCAGAAAGGGACTTCTTAAACTTAAGAGCATCTTGATACCTTGTTTTAGTTGGTAATTTGGTGTGGAGATCTGAGCATGTTTGTGAGAAGGCTCTTTCACCAATGACTATCATGGAAGATGGTTGAGTGATATTACGTTCTGCTGTGAATTCCTTATGGAGCAAAACTGTACCTTGATGGGGAGGTTTTTTTTTTCAGATGGGGGGACAGACATAATTTAAAACTGTATAGAGCAAGGTGCATAGAAGATCAGCAATGGGTAGTCAATTTAGGTAATATAGAAGGTTGCAGTGGTGTACACAGACATCAGTAAGTGGAACAAATCTATCAGTTTTATTCTCAGTGACTTGTAGTTTTTGAGTGCTATAAACAGAGTGTAAAGTAAGTACAGGAAGGCATTATTCTAGTTTAGGGAGAAGAACATTCTTGGCCAGTGCTTTGTGGGCACTAGAACACAGTAGGTGAGATATCTTATAGAAGAGTTTTAGTTGCGAGATGACTTAGTCATTGTAGGTTGTAAAGCTTAATGCAGAGCCAAAGGTTAGGCCAAGGTATTTTTTCTCAGTTACAAATGGAATAATATAGTTGATGTTCTTCGTTCCACATTGCTGCAGTCCTAACTATAGGGGTAGTCCGCTGTCCAGTCGGCCCGAATACCAAAGTATATGGCTGACGTCGGTCAGGGCGCATTAGACTGACGTCAGTACGTCAGGGTACTAATGCGCATGACCGACGTCATATCCTCAGTCTTTTGCCGCGTGGTCGATGCAGAAGCAGTTTTGCGAGTGCAGGTTGGCGTTCTGAAATTTTCTGAAGTCGGAGTTTCAGACCGAATCAAAGTTGGCTAAGTACCCCGTTGGGGAACGTTTTGGTTTTTTCTTGCCTCAGTATTTAACGGCATGTCAGAAAAAGTGAAGAACTGTATTTCTTGTGGGAAACACATACCTCATAGGGATTACCATACTTTGTGTATACCTTGTTTAGGGCCTGAGCACGGCGTTGTTGGATGCCGCTCTTGTGCTAGATTTAACAAACGCACTATTAAGAGAAGGTTAGACTGTGCCAGGTTAGTGTTTGGGAAGCGTTGTAATTATAAAATGCCGTTGGATGCTCCGGCGCTTCATCCAGGGAGCGCAAGGATAAAGCTGCACTGCCTAGGGTTGATGATCCGGCAGTCCCGCTCGTCGGTTGTTTAGAAACTCAGTGGAGTCAGAGGTTTTGCCAGGAGTTTCTTTGGAGTCTCAGGCAGAGACTTTACTGTTACAGGATGTGCCCTCTCAGGAGGTAGGCCAGGCTGAGGGGCCTCTCACGTAACTGTTCTTCCCTCTCTTCCCAAGGTAGTTAGAGCCTCTCCTTCTGTTTCCAAAACTTCTTTGAGAGGTAGGCCAAGTTTAGCTTCAATGGGGCTTCTCCTAGCACTTCAGGTTCTGTGCCTAAGAAACATATGCTTAAAATGGCATAAGATTTGATTACTATGATTAGAGGTTCTATGCCCCCTCCTGCTAAGAGGCCTAGGGTGGAACCTGAGTTTGAGAGTTTGGAACAGTGTTCAGAGGCTTGAGTCTTCTGCGGAAGACTTGCAGGAGTATCCTCCTTATTCTGATTCTGATGTGGATGATTCCACTCCTACAGCTTCTCCTCCTGAGGATTTCTCATTTTCAGAGACTCTGCATTCCATGCGGGAGCACTTTAAATGGGAAGGCCAAGATTACTCTGATTCTAGGAAAGGCTTAGGGAATTCTTGTTTTACCCCAGCATAGGCCCTTAGCTATACCTCCTGTGTTGAATGTGGTAGAAGATGTTTTGCAGAGGCTTCCTGAACCCTGATTCCTTGCCTCCTGCTCCTGTTAAACCTGATAGGTACTATAGGGTACCTGAAGCTCATAAGTATCATTTTAAGAGTCCCAGGGCAGACGAGGAAACTGTTTCTCAGGGACCTAAAGGTGTTAAGGCCTCTGTTGTTAAAAACCCTGTTCCCACTGATAAAGAGGCAAGGGCTTTGGATAGATGGGGAAAGAAAGTGTATACTTCTTCCACTTTAGCCATGAGGCGTTGAATTGTCAGTTTCACATGCTAAAATATCAAAATTATCTCCTTTCACAATTGAAATCTAAGGTGGATGCTTTGGCGGAAGGTATTGAGTGTAAAGAGTTGCTGGATTTAGTTCATGTGTCTGAACAAGTGGGTAAGCATTCTTTGCAATGTGGTTTTGATGCTGTACAGGCCTCCTCGAGGGTGGCTGCCACTAGTTCTGTTCTAGGCATGCCTGGTTGAGGGATCAGAATTTAGCTGAGCATGTTAAGACAAGGATTTTGGATGCTCCTTTACAGTCTGATGTGTTGTTTGGTTCGCCTGTGGAAGCAGTTTTAAAGAAAATGGAGGACAAAGCTAAGTCTATGCAAACTGTTAAAGATTTTTGCAGGTGCAGCCACCGAAGTTTAGTAGAAATTGGCCTACTAAGGGTTGGACATATCCTGCTTATGATTCCCAGTCTAGGGGTAGGTCTAGGCGTGGTAGGGGCAGAGCTCAAGGTTCTTTTAGGCCTAGAACAGGAGTTCACCTGCTCAGACTTCTGGTGAGGGCAGGGGTCAGTCCTTCGTAAACAGACCCAATGACCTGCCTTTTCAGCTGCCAGTAGATTCTCGTCTGGCAGCTCCTTTGGGAGGAAGACTGTCTCTTTTCAAAGAAAATTGGGATTTAATTACTCAAGACAGATGGGTGTTGGATATCATTCACCACGGTTACAGGTTTTATTTCCATACATTGCCCCCTTTCAAAGGCATGCCAGACGTTCCTCCTCCACAAAGGAAAGAGGCTCACAAGCAAATTTCTCAGTTACTCCAAATAGGGGCCATTCAGCCAGTCCCTGTATCACAAAGGGGCCTAGGATTTTATTCTCGCCTGTTCCTAGTACCAAAGAAGGGGAACACGTGGAGACCAATTTTGGATTTATCTATCCTCAACACTTATCTGGACATTCCCAAGTTCAAGATGTTGGCGTTACAACAGCTTTTACCTCTGCTGGGCAAAGATCACTGGATGGTAACTTTAGATCTCAAGGAAGCTTACCTTCATGTGCCTATAAGACTAAGTTGCAGGAAGTATCTGCGTTTTCGAGCTGGAAATTCTCATTACCAGTTCTCTGCATAGCCCTTTGGCTTATCTACAGAGTATTCACAAAGGTTCTGGCTCCAGTGATAGCTTACTTCAGGCTAAAGGAATTCAAATCTATCCTTACTTGGGCGACTGCCTGATTCTGGCTCAAGAAAAGGAAGACCTTCTACAGCATCTGGAATATGTTATAGCAGTGCTAAGATGCCTAGGGTATTCTGTGAGCGAAATAAAGTCCAGTCTAGTACCCTCTCAAGACATGTGCTTTCTGGGTGTGAGACTGAATACAGCAGCCCAGATGGCCTTTTTAACCCCGGACAAACAACAGAGTCTATCACTTTACTTCCATCAACTATCTCATCAGTCCGTGCTGACTGCAAGGACAGTCCTTCAAGCATTAGGGTTCATGGCATCTTGTATTCTGGTGCTTCCCAATGCCAAACTGCATATGAGGAAGCTACAATGGTATCTCAAAATGTATGGACACAGCACTGCCAGGATTTGGACACTGTCATTCAAATAATACCTTGCCTTCAAAAAGAATTTTGTGGTGGGCTCAGGAATGTCACCTAAACAAGGGACTCTCTGTGACCCGGCCAGAGGCGAGTCAGATTTTAACGACAGATGCCTCGGACATTGCTTGGGAGCTCATCTAAATGGAAAGTGGATACAAGACAAGTGGCCTGCCAGACTACAGCATCTACATATCAACATGAAGGAGATGTTAGCAGTCCAGTTTGCATTAATGGCTTTCAAGGAGTTACTTCTTCCAGGGCAGGTGTTGATTCTAACAGACAACACAACTGTCATGTGGTACATCAACAAACAAGGCGGAACACATTCTTACCCATTGTGCAGGCAAGCAATGATTTCATGGGAGACTGCGCTCAGCTTGCAACTAACTCTTCAGGCAAGGTTTCTGCCGAGAGCACAGAACTCCTTAGCAGATGTGTTAAGCAGACAAATCATGGATCCCCACGAGTGGAAACTGGATCTTCATGTATTTCAAAAGTTGACAGTGTCCTGGGGAACTCCAGACATAGATCTGTTCGCTTCTCCACTGAACCACCAGCTGCCAAAGTTTTGCACAAAGAGGTTTCATCACACAGCTTGGAAAGTGGATGCTCTTTCTTTCAGTTGGAAAAATCTTCATGTGTATGCGTTTCCACCTCTGCCTCTTCTTCCAAAGGTGCTTCTAAAGGTCAGACAAGACAAGCCAAGGATGATTTTAATAGCTCCAGATTGGCCTCGGCAGCACTGGTACCCATTACTGAGGAGTCTGGTAAAGAAGCCTCCATGGCCTTTACCCTTGATTCCACATCTGTTGTCTCAGAAGGACGGTCGTCTGCTCAATGTCAAGCTTCACTCTCTTCATCTAACAGCCTGGCATATTCTGTTTTGAAAGACAGCAGGTCTCAACTTCCTCAACAAGTTTTAAATGTGATTATGGAAGCCAGAAGACCTAGTACAAGGAAAGTGTGCAGAAAAATGGAAGAGATTTTTATTTTGGACTGCAGCAAAGAATTTGGAGATTTCAGAGCCTAATTTGAGTGTGGCTCTTCAATATCTTACTGAGTTATTGGACAAAGGTTTGTCTTTCTCTTCCATTAAGATTCATGCTGCAGCAATTTCAGCTCACTATGATTGTGACCCACCATTGTTTTCACATCCTTTGTTCAAGCAATTTCTTAGAGGGCAAAGAATATAAGACCCCGTAGAGCTCCTACTCCTGCTTGGGATCTCAATTTTGTGTTGGAGAAACTTACTCTACAACCTTTTGAGCCTGCAGCTACTGCTGAACTGAAATACTTGTCATGGAAGACTGCTTTTTGTTGGCTATTACTTCTGCAAGAAGGGTTTCTGAGTTACAGGCCCTTATGGCGGTTGAGCCTTTTGATTTTTCATAAGGATAGGGTATCATTACGTACTAATCCTTCTTTTATGCCTAAGGTGGTTTCTAGTGTGGCTTTAAACCAAACTATTCATTTGCCTACTTTTATGCAGATCCCCAAAATAAAGGGAAAAGATTTTGCACACTTTAGATGTGCACAGGCGTTATTATTTGAGCAGGACTAAGGATTTTAGGCAGTCTCAGCAGTTGTTTGTTTCTTTTGCTTTGAGTTCAGGGCAAGCCTGTGTCAAAACAAACTATTTCTAGGTGGATTGGGTTTTGCATTGCATTTTGTTATTCCCATCATGGCAAGGAGATTCCAGCTGGGATTAGGCCTCATTCCACTAGGGCTACTGCCACTTCAACAGCATTTCTAAGGGGTGGCAACTAAGGATATTTTGGAAGCAGCTACTTGGAGTTCAGTGCATACTTTCTCTAAGCATTATCACCTTCCTCTCTACTCTAAGTCTAGGGCTGGTTTTGCCACAGCTATTTTGCAAGGCATGTTGTCAGCTCCTGCTTCTTTATGATTTGCCAGCCTCCCTTACCTCTGCTTTGGGATTCTACCCAATAGTTAGGACTGCAGCAATGTGGAGCGAAGAACATAGTACAGTTTTGTACCTACCATAAATGTAGATGTTCGAGGATCCACATTGCTGCAGTTCCCTCCTTCCCTCTGTGTTTAGGGGTGGTTGTGTAGGTGAGGTTATATGCTGATGATTTTGTATATATTATACATGTTTTTGGTGTAGGTATATTAGGCCTTGTCTTTTTAGGGTCTTCTGACATCTGGGGCAAGAAAAGACTGAGGATATGACGTCGGTCATGCGCATTAGTACCCTGGCGTACTGACGTCAGTCTAATGCGCCCTGACATACTTTGGTATTCGGGCCGACTGGACAGCGGACTACCCCTATAGTTAGGACTGCAGCAATGTGGATCCTCGAACATCTACATTTATGGTAGGTACAAAACTGTACTTTATTGCCAGAGAAAATAAAGACAGGAAGTCAAGAGACTCTTTGTGAGGCAAAAGAAATCATAACATTGTTTCTGTGGTTAGTTTGGAGTTCATTGTGTTCAGACCATTGACAAAGATAAGAGTAGGATTGCTGGTGGTGAGATTGCAGAACTGTTGGACGTTTGTTTGCACCTGGAGTACTCTAATATTGTCTGAGTAGAGGGTAAGGTTAAGATCAAGTAAGTCATCAGTAATGTCATTAATTAGTAAAGAAAACAGTAATGGGCATAGAACAGAGCCTAGGGGGACACACATATTTAGTGTTCCATTATTGGATAACTGGCTGTTAAAGTAAACGTCAACGGTCCTGCTGTCAGTGTAGATGTGGAACCAGGCAATGACATTTTCTCCCAGATTCTCATACCTTAGCAAGCAGGATTTTGCAGTCAGCAGATTCAAATGCACAGATTATGTCCACAGAAATACCAGATGTAAGGAGACTGTCATTTAGGTTGTTATAGATAGTATCAGATGCTGAGAGTACAGTGGTGGTTGTGCTGAAACCATCTCTGAAGCCATGCTGTCAGATAGAAGCCCATAGTTATTATAGTGCTTAACCAGTTGTTTCTAAAGAACTTATTCATAAATATTTGCAAGAGGGCAAGTAGTGGAGATATGTTGGTAATCCTTATGGGGTTTGGGTTGGGTACTCTAGGAGAGGGTGTAATGACGGCATGTTTGAGAGCTGGTGGAGTAATTCCTGTTAGAGGTTTGGCTATTTTGTCTATTAAGTAAATCAGTGTGGAGTATGGTGAAGGTAGAGGAAAAGAGTTTCAAGTTCTTTAATAATCTTTTAGTTTCCTACTCAGAAACACAAAAAGTACCAAATGCCACACAATTTTTCTTACTTCCAGTAGGATTATGGGATACTACTCAGAAATACAAGTTTAAAAACCCTAGAATGATAAAAGTTGTACAGAAATGTAAACATATTAACAAAGTCTAAATTCTGCACATTTTAATGAATGATGATACGAACCTCTACCTCCCAAAGTAATGTGTATTCGCTTTGAAAAAGTAAAGTTAACATGTGGGTCCTCTTTCTTTAAATTGTTGGTTTCACAACTGTGTTGGTCATGTAGTCTGTCTTTGTACTAAACAGCTTCAAAAATCTTGTGTGACAAGGAGTAAGGAGGGTAGAAGAGTGAAAAAATTGGTGTGAAGGGTAAATCAAGCATAAAATAGGTACATTATGTGAAGGGGTAAATCAAGCCTGAAAATAAGCATGTGTATCTGTAATAAATTTTAGAGGTCTCTTAGAAGTGCGTCAGTGTCACATTTGTGTATTTAATCAAGAAATGCAAAAAAGAATAAATACACACTGTGCATCGTCTTTAAAAGGCAGATAAATTCTCACTGGTGCAGGAGGAAGCTTTTATAGAACTGAGTTGTGTTTATCACTTCAAGCCTCAGTTGAGTTGGTTTTTCAGGATACTGCAACTTGGGAGAAACAACTGCCTCCAAAACAAAAGAAAAAAAGAACAAAGGGAAGGATTATACATTCTAAAAGAACAAAGGGAAGGATTATACATTCTAAAAGAACAAAGGGAAGGATTATACATTCTAAAAGAACAAAGGGAAGGGTTGTACATTTTAAAAGAGCAAAGGAAAGGATTATACATTCTAAAAAAACAAAGGGAAGGATTATACATTCTAAAAGAACAAAGGAAAGGATTGTACATTCTAAAAAACCAAAGGGAAGGATTATACATTCTAAAAGAACAAAGGGAAGGATTATACATTCTAAAAGAACAAAGGGAAGGATTGTACGTTCTAAAAGAACAAAGGGAAGGATTGTATGTTCTAAAAGAACAAAGGGAAGGATTGTACATTCTAAAAGAACAAAGGGAAGGATTGTACATTTTAAATGAACAAAGGGAAGGATTATACATTCTAAAAGAACTAAGGTAAGGATTGTACATTCTAAAAAAAACAAAGGGAAGGATTGTACATTCTAAAAGAACAAAGGGAAGGATTATACATTCTAAAAGAACAAAGGAAAGGATTGTACATTCTAAAAGAACAAAGGGAAGGGATTGTACATTCTAAAAGAACAAAGGGAAGATCATTGTAAGTGGCAGCTGACCATCCCTTAGCCATCATATCTTCATGTGACACTAACAGCTTTGTCTTCTTCTCAAGCCAACAAATGAGTATTAGCCTATTTTAGTGATAATAGTAATAATAGCAACCATTTTTTATCCAGACAGGTCTACTGGACGCACACTGCCTTTTCAGGGAGAGACAGGATCAAGGCCTGGTTGAGTGACTTGCTCAAGGTCACTCAGTAGGCAAATGAGGGCTGAAGAAATCAAATCCTGTACCACAGGAACTGTAGCTCACACCCTTAACCCTCTGTGTCAACTACAAACAGGCCCAGTACATAGAGCTTGCTGATTATAATTCAAAACTGGCAAAAAGTTAAGATTCTAATTTTATTTTCTGTTGTCAGAAAGGTGAGTAAAATTGGTCATGTACCTTTAACCTCTGTTATGATCTGGCCTCACACTACTGTTGCCACAGAGCAACACTGGAAGCATTTGTTGTGGCTAGTAGAGTTGGATTGGGGTGAGCAAATGGAGCTTTTGCCCTGAGCTCCCCAGTGCTATGCTGCTGACTGGAAAAAAACAGCAACAACTTGCAAATGAGTCAGCAGCAGTAAACAATTAAGCAGCCATTGTGTCGCAGCTACTTAAATGACACGGTATGGAAAGAACTGTAACAAAATGCTGTTGTATCTCTGTTACAGTGTAGCTAGCATACTAGCTATTTACTGAGCCTGACTGTCCTTGTACTGGCTGCTTCTACAAGCTGATGGCACTTTATAGGCTTTTTTCTCACTGTAACTTATTGTGGTATTGAATTTCCAGTATTTAGTACTGCCGGTAAGTTCACCTAATGTAAGAAAATTGATACCAGGTGAACAAGAAATGCAAAAAGCTGCTTTTCTTAATCAGCCAAAAAAACCACCTTAATAATCCGCAAAAATTATGGGCAGGCTTAAACAAGCTCCTGCACCCAGGCCAGGCAACCACCCCCACTCCAACAACTTGCAAACAACAGTGCCCTGTAAACATTGCTAACACATTCTATAGTTTCTTCACAGAAACTATACGATCCCTGGCCACACAATTCAAACAAACAACCAGCCCACTCCACTACCCATGCCAGCAGAATACTACAACCACATCAGATCATCTATTTACCTTCGATCCAGTACCCATATCCTTTATAACATCTCTTCTTAAAAAACTAAAACCCACTAAGCTAGCAGCTGACCTTCTCCCAGCTGAGTTTCTGCAAAAAGCAGCTGAGGCCATTTCCTATCCCGTCTCCATAATCATAAACCTTACCTTGTCAGAAGCCTTCATCCCCTCCATATGGAAAATGTCCCACATTATTCCTCTCCATAAAGGTGGTAGCTCACTAGAGCTAACCAACTACAGACCTATAGCTATACTTTCACCCCTGGCCAAAATTATGGAAAAGTGTGTCCACAAACAACTGATGGAACACCTCACCAAAAATAAAATTCTAGCCAACTCCCAACATGGCTTCAGGCCAAATCACAGTACCACATCAGCCCTACTATCCTTTGCTAATACCATCAATCACTTCAGAAACAATAATAAACTATCATCTGCTCTTTTCTTAGACCTCTCCAAGGCCTTTGATATGGTGAACCACATTCAACTCCTCCATACATTAAAAAAACTATCACTCGGCAATTCCACGCTGAAATGGTTCCAATCCTACCTGTCTAATAGGCAACAGGCTGTTCTATGGCAGGACAAATTATCCACATGCCTACCTGTTACACTTGGAGTTCCCCAAGGATCTATTCTTGGCCCTCTTCTCTTCACCATCTTTGTTAATGACCTGCCCACAATCACCCCCCATGCCACATGCATTCAATATGCAGATGATTCGACCATCATCTGCACTGCCTCCAACCTGGCAGACCTCACTGCTTCAACCCAAGACACCTTCAACCTAATAGAAAAATGGTTCTCAAGTCGTTAACTAGTTCTCAACCCCAACAAAACAAAACTACTTACTTTCTCACCCACTAACAAGACTCTTCCCCCCACCTTCTCTATTACATCCTCCAATGGAATCACTATATCACCAGAAGTTCACACAAAGCTATTAGGTGTTACCATTGATAACTCCCTTAAATTTGACACCCATTTCAATCTAACCATCAAAACCGTCAATAAAAAGCTTGGCTCTCTCTATAAAGTAAAACACTTTCTCACTCCTCACGCTAAAATTACAAGTGCCAGCACACACCTACTATCAACTCTTTTCTATGCCTCCCCCCCTTTTTACAAACCTAAACAAGACAACCCTTAACAAACTTGCTTCTTGTTGCAATCACATAGCTAGATTTGCCACAAATTCCACCTTTAGAACGCACCACTGCACTAACTTGAAGCAACTAGGGTGGTTAGAGTTTTCCAGCCAACTCCATTTCAACCAACTCAAAACGGCTCACCAGATACTGTATCACCCAGAGAAAACACCAGCTCTGAAAAACATCATTCACCCCTATATTAACCTGCAATCTTTACGCTCCTCCAATAAGATCTTAGCTCAAACTACCAAAGCCAATAATTCTGCTGGGGATTCTCTATTCTCAAACTTTGTAGGTAAAATGTGGAACTCCCTACCGACCATGCTCACCTCAGAACCTTCACTCCTACAATTCAGAAAAAAGCTTAAACCCCATCTCAGTACTCTCTGGCAATGTCCCTGTTCCAAACCTGATTAACCACTATCATTTACCCTTCTCTTACCTCACTATCCTTAACCACTTTTTAACAAGGCGCCTCACCTTTGTAACTGACCTATGTTTTTTTTTTTTTTTTTTTTTATATGCTGCTGTTATTTTTTTCCCAAGATGTAATGTATCTTTATATTGTATTTAGAACTCAACTATCTTCCTTTTTTTGCATTAACAATGTTCATATGTCTGTTATGTACCTGGAGCTTTTCTCCCCGGGCCTCCGCTGAAAATGGACATGTATCCAGTCGGACTCTCCCGGTTAACAAATGTAAAATAAATAAATAAATAAATTTACTCACATTTAAATTTCCAAATGATTCTAAGCAAATGTGATCATCCTGCTTGCAGACTTGATGGTTTACCGATAACTGAGCTGAATGTTTTAGATAACAAAGACATTGTACCATCCAAATTGTCTCTAGTTAAAATTATCTGTGTTTAACATCATCACTGAGAGCTTTTTTTTATTTTTGTTTTTATTATTCAGATTGGTGTTCAACATCAATACTTATAATCCTATGAGGCGTTCATCTTAACAACTTGTCATTTTCCAGGGAACCACAGTGTATGATCAGTAGTAAATTGCCTGAAGCATTTGACACATGGACCACTTCAGGCAATGAAAAGTGGCAGAGTTTATAGATGTCAGTTTTACTTTTACTGACGCATTCTGTTAAATGGAGGGGGTGCCAGAGTTTGCACAAGGATGTGCATTAACTTTTTTGGTTGAATATAGTTAGTTGGTTGATGTTTCATCAAAGAGTTTTTTTATTACATAAAGACTGTTGTAGTCGTCTCTGGATAAGCAATTTCTGAATGAAAGAAACATATCATTCATATGATAGTTTAGTTGCAGAGAATTAAGGAAGTTAATTTGTACCCATTTTTTAAAAGTGTTCTTAAACAGTATTCAGTTTTACAAGTTTCTCATAAACGGGAGAGCATTACAGCTGGGATCTTCTAAAAGGTAGCAGAAAGGAATTTTAAAAACAAAAGTAGCACTGAACTGAATGTTGCATATAAATACAGAACAGTGGGTAAACAGTTTAATGTCAAAATGTCACTTAGTAGAAACAGGTGTGGTTACAAATTATGGAGCCTGGTGCCATCTTGCGATCTGACACACTTCAACTTTACATTGAGGAGCAAAAGAGGAATAAAAAAAGGTCAAGTACATGTCTTGGTTCTCATTATTAGCAAGTGAGGACTGTTCTTTCCCTTCACATCTACACTCATTAACTGGAACAACCCAGGTCTTTTCTTAATCTGTGCTACTCAACTTTTGTAACAAGCAACTGCTACAGATTGTCACACAAGGAACACTAATGCACCTGCTACAGGTTATGTCACACAAGGAACACTAATGCACCAAGCACCTGCTACAGGTTATGTCACACATGGAACACTAATGCACCTAGCACCTGCTACAGGTTATGTCACACATGGAATACTAATGCACCAAGCACCTGCTACAGGTTATGTCACACATGGAGCACTAATGCACTTCATTGTTGCCCACAAATGCAATGTCAGATTTCATTTCTGAACGTCAGCAATACAATTAAGACTGATTGGCATAAGCTGATTGCTCCTCTGAATATTTTGTGCCCAGAGAGACTGCCTCCTTCTCTCCACCCTAGCTGTACTTCTGAATTTGAAAACCAGCAGCCTAAGTTAGGTGAGTGTGTTACTGCTGAGTAAGAGACAGTCCCATGTGTACTGATGGATGTAAGTCTGATCTATAGGCAATTTTGGCTGTTACTGATGAAGGCTGTTAGTGTCCATCAGAAAACGTGTGTAACAGTTCTCCTGCCAGGCTTTCTTTGCAAAGTACATGCCAGTAGAAGTAAGAATGGTTGTAATCTCTGCTTCAGTCTGACTTTATCTGTACATAAAGTAAAAGACATCTCAAATACAGACTAGTGTGTGGAATGAACCATGACCTTCAAGATGGAAACATATGGAGTTTGGGTCTGTGGTGCAAGTACAGAGGACACTGGTGAAATAATCTCACAAACTTCTTGATGTGGTTGTTTTATGGTGGGAGGAAGTTCCACACTGCCAGTGAAGGTTTGCCTCATCCCTGTTGATTAATGTTATCAACTCTGAGGTCTTTCACTTTGGGGAAAAAGCTGATTTTCCCTTATGTAGCACAAATTACCTTTTTCATGTAAGAGTTTCTTTTGCACACATGCCCTTTAGTGTGCAGTCCTTATACTGCTGTCAGTCAATTTCTGTTCTGTTGTCATAGAATTTAATTGGTGATTATTTACTGCATAATTATGATGTAGTCCTTTTACTTTCTGTAGAATTAGATCATTGCTTGTCTCAGTTTGTATTTCTCCTAATGTAAGGATATTTGGAGTTGTATTTAGTGTAATTAAATTAATAGATTCTGTCATTTTATTCTAACTCTGTTTAAATCTTCTGGTTATTTGTTCACAACTGACTGGTTGTATAGACAAAAAAAATTTCTTCCCTTGCCTTTTTTTGTTTAAAAACAACATCAGAGTAATTGGGCTGTAATCGTAAACTTAGTTTTCTGTTTGCAGTGGTGGTTTTGAACTTCGATTGTTATAAGTAACTTTAAATAGCTTATGATATTTTGTTAAAATAAAATTATGTCCCTAAGCATACTAGTGGAAGTGATTAAAATTACAGGTAATTGCCAGTACTTCGAGAGGTCTCCTGATGTAGTCTGTGGTCTTGTAGTGTTATTCATGTTTTTGGGTCAATATGGCTCCTAATCTCGCAGGAACCGTATCAGTAATGGGTTTAAGTTTGTTTATATGGGTTAATTTGATTTTGCATTGTACAAATTATAATTTCTCTTCAAAGTTATGGCATGCCTTTTCTTGCCAGGTTCATTACTGGGTCAGTGGTGGTAGAAAAACTTTGAATGAACCATGCATTCCACTGTAATTTATCATGGGTAAGAGACTTCAGATGGCTGCGGAGTCTTTGTGTCATGTTGTATTGTTTAATTTCCTCAGTCTTGTTTGGGTCTGGAGAGATTCCCCTTTGAGAAAATATAAGCCAACAATGACACTTTGTCTTTATAAAAGTCGCACTTTATCCGCTTAATGTTAGACTAGATTCTTTTAACTCTTGAACTATTTGTCATAGGCTGGTGTCATGCTCATTGTATGATTTGCCAAACACAAGTATGCCATCAGTACTGTTCCTGACATTAGGTAGCTCTTCTAGAACTTAAGGTATCTTGAAATATTTTTGCAGAAGGCATTACACAAAAGATTAAAAGTTTACATTGTATATACTCTAAATGGTTGTTAAAATGCTGATATTCCTACTATAAAGGTGAAGTTTAAGTCAGTGGCACTATGATCTTAAGTCTTACCTATGGGACACTTAAGCACATTTCATATCTACGACTATATCATTAAGAGCCGTTTCAGTGGTCTTTCTGTGGAAATGGCTGCATTTTCCATTCTCATATCAACACATAGCTTGACTTCTTTGAGATCTGTTCCCTTTTGTAGCATAACTACTGATTAAAGCCACTTCAGGGGAGGGGTGAAGGGGATGACTGCCATGGGCACAAATTGTTAGGGGCACAATTGGCACTGTAACTAAGGTACCAGATTGTTGTTGTAAGTAGTATTAATAATCATGTAAACATCTGTGATTGTGAATCACAGCTGCTGAATGACAGTCAGCCAGTGTTTGTGTGTTAGGAATTGTGGAATTCTAGGAAAGAGCTTTGTTTAGAGTTTTACACAGAGCTGTTATTTAGCTTCGTAGCAGTACTTTATTCACCCAGAAGATCAGATTTCTTTTTGATAGGAACTGTTGAACTGTAGCAAAGAGTTATAATCCGCTAGGTTTAGTAAAGAACCATGCTGTATATTTATTATTTCTTTAATTTACTCTATGCTGTCTGGGTTAATCCCACTAGACAAGTCTGTCCTTTTCACGGGAAACCTAAGGTGGTATTCATATGAACTAAAGAAAATTTGGCCAGGGCACCGAGGAATTCACCGTATTTTTGTTTTTTTGATAAGTGCCATGGGATCTTTTGTATTTACCTCAGCTACCACCAACTCGGGTAGATTAAATCTTGGATTAATGTCTCATATGAAGGAAAACGCACTCAAGAGTGCTACCAGAATACATAATGACTCTTTGGTTATCTGCAGACATTTTTTTGTTTTGTTTTTCAACTTCAAACTGACTAGGCAGCACCAGTGTGGGGCATTGTCCAGGGCGCCTGAAGCTACAGATTTGCTAATCATGATACCCAAGACATTGGTGCAGTGACTCTGTTATGCCCTTCTTCATGTTTCAACGTTTTTTTATTTCCACTTTGTTTCTAGAGGGAAAATGTACCTATGTGGCTGACCTCAGGTCTGTAGAGTGCTGCCTTTTAACTAACCAAAGCACTCTGCCATGATCAGCATAGTTGACTGAGATTTAGCTATACAAGCCTTACTCAACCTAAAACAGACTCACACACTCGTCCAGGAAGAGAGTCATCTACTCAGGCCCTCTTTTGGTCAAGGCCTTCAGCGTTAAGAACTGCTTACTGTCAAGTTCTCCTGGCAGTGTAGTCCTGAATGAACCTCTGTTTCAGTGGCTGCTTTATTTGGAAGAAAAATAACAAACATTTAATTAATGGATTTTGCCCAAGGTTTATTGTTGAGCATAATTTCTGTGCCTTACAATGTACAGTCAGCTAATCTTCTACGCTTGGCAACCTCAACAGCATGATAACACTTATTTTAGACATGTTGAGAATTATTCATTGTATTAATCTTTTCCTGTAGCCAGTCAGTGTTGTTATTATAAGCAATCACACTGTTGAAGCTCTACAGCAAAACAAATAATAACCTGGGGAAAAAAAAACAACTTGTGCATATTTGCAGTTCAACTGTAGCAAACCTTAACCTAAAGAGTCTGTTGGTTTGTTTATGTGTTTTTGTACACTCGCATTATGTAAGACCCCAGTGGTCACATGACTAGTGGTTACATAAATGATTGATCCAGGGATGTCATGACATCAGTGCCCAGGCCCTCCAATTTGGACCTGTTGGCTAGTTATTCCTTCCTTTGTGATTGGCCCTCCACCACATACACTAGCAATTAAACCAGGTTATCAGTGAGCAAGCAGAAGACATCACTGTATCCATAGACCACTCACATGACTACCTGCTGCAGTGAATATTCTGCATCGTCTAGGATCAATATATATATATTACCTGAACTGTTTGGGTGGTGGTGTTTTCTATGGGTTGCATAGTACTTTATTTCCTTACTATAGCTGTTGAAAACAGGTTTGTCTTTCTCACAGTCAAATCAAAACTGTATTCTCTTTGCAGCTATGTAGCATGGGCTGCACTGCAAAACATATTATTTATTAATGTTCCACAGGAGTAGGATTTAGTGATTGCTGTGTATGCCTTTTAGGTTCATTTAACTCCATGTCCATTTTGGCAGCCATAGTTGGATGATTGTTTCCAGGGCTGGCCATAGCCGAAATGGTGCCCTAGGCAAAGTAGTGCTGTGGCGCCCCTTAAGCCCCACCCACACCACATTCATGAAATACCCCTATTTGAGCCACACCCACTGACTGGGACATTCCCCAAGGAAAGCCATTCCAGTCATTTACTTAAATTATTTAAATACATCAGAAGAAAGATACCTTGTAAAACTGCAGCTACCTTTGCATATGTATTTTCTACGTGAGTCAGGTCATGGTCAAATAGGGTCCTAGGAAGGGTAATCGACCACCACCCTAGAGCAGCCCCTCCTGCAGCAATCCCCAGCAGCAGCCCCCTCCTAGGGTTGCCACCTTTTCAGATGCCCAAAGTGGGACATTTTAAGTACAAACGTCAGATTTTGCAAGGCAAAACATATCCACAGCAACTACAAAGGACAGAACTTCACTTTTATGCCTAAATAAAAGGTTATTCTTGTAGCATTTTAGTTGCTTACTCTGTTTCTTATAACATTTAGGTGTTTCAGATACAGAATGACTGTTTTATGCAACTATTACATAAAATATAGGAAATATTTTTGTCCTAAAATCTCTGGACATTTGCCATTTTTTAAATTTTTTTGCAGGACACAACTGCCCAAAGAGGGACATCCCTCGCAAAGTGGGACATGTGGTAACCCTACCCCCTCCTCAGCCATTCCAATGTTCCATTATTTGGTTACCTCACCAGTTACCATACATACTGTTTTATTATTTGCTTCTACAATGATTACAGATATTGAAATAAAATAGCACAAACACAGATAGCCATTTGCTAAACAAACAATACAGTCTCACAATGAAAACAGACTTAGCACGAGCAGTAAACTTCTCTGCCCTTGAAATTCACATTCATTGAAACAACATAACTCACATTAATTGAAACAGCATATAGAACCACATTCATAGAAAATGCATCTGGCCAGCAGAGAATTAAGTTTACCTTTGGGCTATTTTCAATGCACAGGTGAATGAACAGGTCCATCCCATGTATTATACCCACCCATCTTCACCTCCTTTGGTCACCTGTACACAGAGAGGAGGAGCGAGTCTCGGAGTATTATAGGTAAACGGGAGTAGTTTATTAGTCTGAGAAATTTTTAGTTGCTGATCTACTCAACACCTAACAAATTAGTCCTGTTATCAAGGATGGACATCACCTAGATAGGGTGTTACCATATGCAACTTTGGTTTGCCTTACTTCTATGGGTAAAAGAACCAACTTCAAGAAGGTCTACTGATACAAGAACTGGTGATTCTTTAAACTATCAAAAGTTGTTAGCATGCCAACAAGTCTGTATACAACACATGGACTGGCATCCAGTCTATCAGCAAGTCTACATCTCATTTCATGGTTAGCTGAAATAGGCTCCAGCCTCTGTTGTCCCAAAACCCAGAACAGGGTAAAGTGGGTAACAAAAAAAAAAAAAAAGACTGCATAGCCAACTTAGTACTTTTAAGAAGTATAAAATATTCTTTAGTGCTGAACTAGTGGCCAAAGAAGCCAGCAGTCATAAAGGCCTGTTCCTGTTATATACCATGTCTGTGTGTGTATATACTACGATGGGAAAATGCACACATTCTTAAGAATTAGTCTGCTCATGTTCGCTCCCTATCATGATATTTCATACTATCACACAACACAAATCCTTAAATCAATCAACACTACAAAATGAGTTCACAAAAGAAAAAATATGATTGTCTGCCAACAGTATATAAAGTTTAAGTACCAACACACTCTAAATAACAACTGCAGGCTTTGCTCCACTAGAATAAACACAAACAAAATTAATGGGTTCATACCTCTAAAGTGCACTTCATGACAAGGAATGTACCTCATTTGGGGTCTTAAAAAGTTCATATTCCTCAAAGTTCCACATCGAAAGGCTCTGTCACACATTCAGTGTTAGGGATTTTTTTTTAACTGAAATCCATGGTAAATAGAAAAGAATACTATTAATTCTTTAAATTATCTTTTCAGTACATAAAACCAGCCTATTTAACCATCCTATGAAGTTCCTAGAGAAAGTTGTTAGAAAGCTTTTAGTAAGTGTTCCACATTTTGCCCATTTGTTCCACATTATGAGGGCTAGTGTTCCTCAGCTATGAATGCATCATTAAAATTTGCAAAGCTAGATGTCTTCCATGTTTTCCTATTTACTATACTTATAGAATCTGTAGTGACAATTTACAGTCACCTACAGCAGATGTAATTAAGGAATTACAGGAACTGCTAGTAAAGAACAATTAATCATATGTATTCTTACACTAAAGAAAAGAGCAGTAGTCATCCTGGGGGGGGGGGGCTAAGCCACCCCCAAAGTTAATACTGAGCTCCTTACTATCCTAAGCATTAGCACACACCACAAACACAAAACAGAATTTGGTACAAATCACACGATCAACATAAGAAAAAATAAAAGACAACAAAATGCAGAAAGCATCTTAGCATTTTGTAAAATATTCATTTTTATTAACTAAAGTACACTTGTTTTACATACTGCAGAGGTAAAGTTTTGTAAATAATTAAAATAAAAAGAAAGCCCACTCTACTTAATAACATTTTTACTAAATAATAAGCTGGGTCCTTGATTTCTGCAACTTGTACTGTATTACTACTAAGACTGTTTCAGCCCAAACAAGTAGCACTGTGCACACAGAAAGAGATAAAGTAATTCTTTAAGCAGGTAATTATAATTATCTCTGTGAGTATAAATAATGTCCAAGCCCTTAAAACAATAAACGACTCTGAGAGGAACTCATCACGAAGACCAGTTAGTACTGCTCCCCAACCTAGTAGCAAACTGCACACAGAAAGAGATAGAGAAAGCAAAACTTGCAGCAAATAAATGGAGCGTTGAGTAACAAAAATAGAAGAAAGTTTTTTAATGCCATTTCGCATTAGCGATGAGCAGAAAAGTGTTATTTTACCAATATATATATATATATATATATATAGAAAAATTAACTCTTCCTGGAGAACACTAGCTCCACATAAATCAAGTAGTGTCTTTCTGCTTTTCCTGGTTAGGGGTCGCCACAGCGGAACTCCGGTCCGCTAATGATTAGCAGAAAATTTTTACATGCTGAGTTACCAGCCCTGAGGCACAACCTTCAACGAAGGTACGCCCCTTCACGCATGTCTCCACACAGAAGACACTCTAGCTGATAATCGAACAGACGATGTCTTGCTGCTTGCAACCACCACCAAAAAAAGTAATCCTCAGAGACTGGGCGCCCAGAAGATATCAAAATAAGAAACATAAATTAATTGAATTAAATGCATAAAAATGCGCCCTTTACGAGGCTGGCCTGTACGGCACCCTAGGCGGTTGCCTAGTTCGCCTCTGCCTAAGGCCGGCCATGATTGTTTCAATAAATGTGTAGTCACCCACAGATACTCTTCAGTTTATAGGTTGCTAAGACTGTGTTTTTGAGCTGTTGTCCATAGTCTGGTAGAAATATACAACCCCAGCACCAAGGAATCGTAGTAAATGCTTGTCAGTCAATGCAAGACACAGTGTGAATTACTGTTAAACAGAGTCCAAAGAGATTATCAAAATGTAACATTTCTTCTCTGTCATCTGTGGTAGCTCAGACCAGTTTTTACTGGCAGGATTGATGACCAAGAATTTTCTGGTGGGTCCTATTATTTGATCTCATAGACGGATGAATTAATTTGCTGTAATTCATTCCTTAGTTAACAGACAGTCCAGCTGAAGCTCTGCATAATGGAAGGTAATAGCTCTGTAGCGGCTCATCAGATTTATTTCCCTCTCATACAGGTCACAAACTAGTTTAAGCCACTCCACTCTATGACTTGCTCCTTAATTTATATTTATCAGTAAGTCTAAAGTCTGTGAGAGAGTGACTAACATACATTAAGCCAAGAAACAAGCACAAAGCAGAAAAATAATCGTGCTGTGAAACGACAACTTCTATCCAGATTCTGATGATTTTCCTTCAGGAGCTTCCAGGTACTTGTTTTTGTCCGCTTAGGTTTTGCATAAATATTTAATATCTCTGTAAGAATTGGAGCTAGCAATAATCTGTCCTGGTTTGTTCATCTCTTTATTATCTATTAGTGTATTACACAGATACCAAAGGGAACACTGTCTTAACTTTCTTGACAGTTTCGCAGTTTAAACCCTTCGATTCATTCTTATTTGTGAAATGGAAATTAAATTTTGATTTAGAGGCATGCACCACATTCCTTTGAGTCAGCCATACCCTGAAAGTTGTAACTTTTGTTATGGAAAATAAAGCTTTTGTTTGCTGTTGGCTATGCTAAGAATACATTCAAGTGCTTCAGTCCCAGTCTGCAGTGACGTTTGTAGCTTTGCAAAAAGAAAAATTATTTTTTGCACAGATTGATTCTCAAGGTGTATGCAAGTTTATCTTGAGGCAATTTATACATCAAAGTATCTATACTTCTTTGATTAGTTTTAAAACTAGTGCATGTTCAGTTTACTTTGTTGACCAGCTGCTGTGGTTTTGATTATAAGAACTGTATTAAACTGTCTCTCTGCAGTAAAAGGCATTTCTGTAAAATGTGAGTATTTAATTTAAAGAAGTATTTGCCATGGAAATGAAAGATGCAGCTACTTTGCCTGTTGTATGTGTGCGCCTCAGTCATGACAAAGTGTAGGACTAAGATTGTCTTTTGCAAGAAAGTTCATTAGGGCTACTTTTTTAAGTAAAATATTTCCATTTCATCTTTTTAACATGATTATCTGGGGTTCTTGTAGTTTGCAGTGACAAATTGTTATGTGCTTCCCTTCTGCTGTCATATTTCCTTCAGCTGTTTTAACCACCATAACTTGTGAACCTTCTGTTGCTCCTTTCGTATCCTTAGACAGTACTAATGCAACTGGCAACATCTTCACCTTTTTGTACAATGCAGCGTTGTGGATAATGCTTACACAACTGAAGGACTGAGTATCAGAACTGGAGGCCAAAAAGAGTTTGTGTGCTGTCATCTATATGGTCCTGCTGGTGAAGGTGTATGGGTGAAGCAGTAGTACCCTTTTTCCCGCATACCATGATGTCCTACATGTGGCCCCAACATTGACTGTAGCAGTGGGCCACATGGCCCCTATCATTTGTTATAGGTGATGGAGTAGTACCATATTATTTCATGCCATGGTGTCCTGACATGTGCCCCCAACCCTGAATGCAGCAGTGAAGCACAGGACCCCTGGTCTCTGTTATGAGTGATAAAGCATTACCATATTCCCTCATGTCATGTTGTTCTACCATGTGTACTTGACTCTGAATGTGAATGAGCCACAGGGCCCCTGACCTGTGCTGCAGGTGATGCATTAGTACCATATCTCATGCCATGATGTCCAGGGATGTGACCCTAAATTTGAATGTTAGCAGCAAGCTGTAGGTCTCTGGGTGTCACAATAGTACCATAGTCCCTCATGTCATGATTTCTTAGCTTGTATTCCCAACATTGAATGGTGCAGAGATCACAGGCTCATAGTCTTTGTAATGGGTGATGCAGTAGCACTATACTCCCTCATGCCTTGATGTCCTCAACCCTGAATGTAATAGAGAGCCACAGGGCCCCTGACCTGTGCCACTGATGATAGATTAGTACTATTCTTTCTCATGCCATAGTATCTTGCCATGTGTCCCCAACCCTGAATGTAGATAGACACAGGGCCCATGATTTCTGCCACAGGTGATGCATTAGTACCATATTCCCATAAATTTTCTTCTTAAACAAAGACTAACAGACATCTTGTCTGTATGCTAATGTGCCAACTTTTTAGTTTGTTCTGCTCTGTTGCAACAGGTGTCTTAACGCTAGATGGTTCCTGTTTTCCCATGGATTAAAACCCATATATTGCACATTTTAAACTAATAACTGCATAAGTGTTAATTACTGTAGTGGACATCGTCTGTCAGTAAAACACTGTTCCAGAGTGCTGACATGGTGATTACCTGCTTGTTCATATTTCAATTTTACACATCTATCTGACTCAAGGTAATGAAGGCTCTCTTTGTTTGTGTTCCAACAGTGTGTAATTCCTTCCATAGTCAAGACAAACTGCATTTACAGTCTTTCTGCATTGTCCACTTAGCTCATTATTTTTATTTAACAAAACTGAAAATGCAGATGTCTGGGTGCTGTTATTTAATGTATTCATGTTTGTCCAACAAATTTGTTATGATCTATGCATATGGAGTTTTAAGTGTTAAGCCTAAACAGTGATCTAGAACTGTCTGTGTGTATGTATATATGTGTGTGTGTGTGTGTGTGTGTGTGTGTGTGTGTGTGTGTGTGTGTATATATATATATATATATATATATATATATATATATATTTATTGTGATGACCGTGCCCTGGCCTAAGCAATCAAGGAGCCTCAATCCTCACTACTCACACCAGGGAGGTTGTTTCCTAGAAGAGGAAAGGATAACTAATACACACAGAAAAGTACAATTTCCCTTAAGTGCACACAGAGATCACAGTCAGTCTGGGGCTGGTTGCTCCCTTGCTTACTAGGTTCCCAGTAAGACTCCTCACTGGCACAGCTATAGGGTCCAGGTCTCAGCCTAACTGGGCAAGCTTAAACCTCCAGTACCCTCTCTGTCCAACCAGTGCTTCGTGTCCCTGCCAAGTAGCTGACACAACACACACACACTTTGAGATAAGTATTTATACAACTTCACAGACACTCCTGGGAAAGGCTGACACAGATTCTCCAACTGTGCCCCTTTACCCAGACTATATGGTAGTAATTACTGCCACACCCAGTTAATAATATCAGCTACTAAAAGGCCCTTAAAAGTGTGTCCAGTTATTACTGTGCAATATTAATATCCAATGGTAGTATGACTAACAGTCAAGGCTTGCTTTAGAGTGGCCTTTTACAATGACCTCTATAAATATGCAATGTACTCTAGAGCTTATCTCTACACAAATCAGCCACAGGTAGAAGGTTTTAAAAATATTTAATAATAAATAATTAAAACACAAGACAAAACTACTACACCACAGAGATATCGAAGCGTTCAGAGATCTCACACAAACTTAATATATTACAGTAGGACAGGTCTGATTTCAAAGAAAAATACCTAATTAATCTTTACTAACTATTCCCACAATAAGTCACAGTGCTAAAAACTTACATGTGAGCATAAGGCAGAGTGCTGATAAGTTAGTTGTCCAAAGTCAAAATGCTTCCAGTCTCTTGTGAGAAATAGTATTTAAACATTACTAACAAACATGTCTCTCAGGCCATCCCAAAATTACATCATTTTTGACACTTAGGTTTTCCCAGTATTCATATTGCATCATCTTAACACCTGGTCTGAGTTCTCAGGCCACAAACTGCATTGTTTAGCAATCTAACACCTCCTCAGAACTTACAACAATAGAAGACATTTCACATGTATATGCTAGCAGAAACCAGAGCAATAAAACACATTCCACATCTAAATTCTGGTCATAAACTTTAACCTTAAAACAATGGACATGAAACCTTCATCCAGCCGCACTGGAACCGACTTGTAAAGCATTAATAAGATCTTTTCAACTTAAAAAGACACATTTGAAATACTTGGCTTGGTTTTCCTTGCAGCATATGGCAATGTTGCAACAATCTTGAAATTTACATTTTACAGTGTTTTCTTACATTTAAAAACACAAGCCTGTATTTTACATTTATTTATACAGTTGATAGAATTATGTATCAAATTCTATTTGACTAGGCTGGCAGCCTTCGCCCATCTCTCCCCAATCGTGACATATATGTGTGTGTGTATATATATATATATATATATATATATATATATATATATATATATATATATATATATATATATATATATATATATATATATATACATATATACATACATGTATGTATGCCTGTTATATTAGACTAATAATGTATTTTCTACTTTTATGAGACCACTTCTTTGTATTTTTGTGTAACAGTGTAATAACTGAAAACATGCATTGGTCCAGGCTTATTTACCTGTAAATAAATATGTAAATAAATGCAATGCAGTGCAGTTGATTGTATTGTAGATATCCATTTGATTCTTCATTATTAAGTCTTGGTGGTCATTCTGCTTCACCTGCTTGTTTATATGAATACAAATTGTTTTTCAGACCAGTAGTTTTTGCTTCTTGTGATGGCTGTCCTGCTAATGAAGAATAAGGGCGTACGTCCTACTCACCACTTGATCCCAGAATGCTAAGAGGGACACACTGTACAGTTGTTTTCTATGCCTCCAGAGAATTGCGTGACGGTTTGCTGAATGTGCCATCTCCTTGACACAACAATTAGTGGATCTATATTAAATTAATTGATATTTCTATGGTAGAATGGATCCCAAAAGCTCTAATCGACTACTGCCCAGTTGCAAAACTGCCCATATGTGCTTTCCGTGTGCATCTGGTAAGTTAAACCGCTGTGCAAGTTGGAGTTAGTAATATGTAACGAAGGGTTGTGGAAGGCAAAGATCCCTAGAAACTGTTAAGCAGTTTTGTTTAGTTGAGATATTTTGGGAAGTGGTGTCATTGTTTTTTTTTTTTTGGCATGTTATGTAAAAGTCAAATGCTGTCAGTGGCTTGTCATTTAGATAAATATCTGTAAGAGAATTCACTAATGACCATCAGAACTAGTGTACAGGAACATAAAAAGATCCTATTTGATTGATACTTTGTTTATAAACATACTGTTGGAATAAAGAGTTTTCTTTATTTTCTGCTTTATTGATAGATTTGACATCACATTAGCTTATTATATGAATGTGAAGTCATTATAAGTATTTAAAAATGTCTGCATATTGTATTGCTAACATTGATTAACTGTAAAAAATTTTCTTGAAAATGTTTTGGTGAAGAATCTGAGTGTAGATTAAAGCTGTATTGTTTAAATTTAAAGGCAGTAAGAAACTTCAGTTCTTGTTTGGAAGGACACCCTATCCTACCATACTTATGAATATGCAGTTGGGGGCAGATTTCAGTCTTGGTCTTAATAAATGTTCTTATGTGAGAACAAAATTTTACATATATATATATATATATATATATATATATATATATATATATATATAGATATCTATATATATATATATATATATATATATATATATATATATATATATATATATATATATATATATATGGTGTACTTTCAAACGGGGATATATATATATATATATATATATATATATATATATATATATATATATATATATATATATATATATATATATATATATATATATATATATATATATATATGGGGGTACTTTTGAAGAACGAAAAGTCACCTTTTCGAAATTGAAACCCAGTAAACTGATGGAAAGGCAAGCCCAAAGAAACTGAAACCAAAACCGAAGCTTGTTGGGGAAATCCAAATGAAGGTCAGAAACTCGAACAAAGTGCTTTATTCAAAACAAGCAATATTAACGCCACAAGTCATATACGTTTTCGACCCTGGTAGCCAAAGTCTTCATCAGAAATACAGATGATGTTTTTAATGAAAATATTTACTGCAGTAAATGAAATGATCACAGGGAAACAATATACAGCATTTTAGTCTTCATGGTTTGAAAAGTTCTGCTGTCTGATACTGGATAGCGAGACTAATAGTTATAGTTAACAGCTCTGTTTACATAGTTTTGCTTTGCAGTTCATTTTTTATGATAAACAAAGGTTTTACTGCAGAAAAATGATCACGCTGAAGCAATATACAGCAGTGAATGGATATGATGATGCTGGTCTAAGTACAACAGGTTTCTCTAATGTATTCCTCAACTTCACGGCCCTTTTCCTCCCTATTTACATTGTCCTCTGTAAAGCAAAAACAATAAAGTATTTACAATTTTTATAATTCCCTTTACTTCTGTAACAGAAGCCTACCTTCTCATACTGTGATGGTTTCACTTACAAAATGATTCTCTCACATTTGAATAAAGCTTGCTGGAGAAACCTAATTACTGACATCATCAAGGCCAGGCAGTGCAGGTACTTTTTTTTTTTTTTTTAATCAGTTCCCTCCCCCAAAGTGACATCACCGCAGCCGTCATCTGATTCTAACTAAAATAAGACCCACCCATTCTGTGATGTCATGACTCCCCTGTCCTTCCCACAGCCTGAGTGCTGTTTATTTTATTCAGTAGTAGTGTAGTAACACCGATGTTTGGAAACAGAAATTTGGTATGCATACTTGTACATTCTGTAAGGCAAATGATGCTTAGGTGGTGTATCGCTTGCATACTTCTCTGTTGTATTTGCACCAGATACTGCTAGTGTGCAGTGTGGGAATAGAAAGATTAAAACATTACCCTGGTATCAGAGGTGGCAGTGCAACATATTCATAGTGGCTTAACATGAGAGTAGCTCTAAGCAAGCACCATGTGAAACCTGAACAAGCACCTAGAATTATTCAGTGCAGCTTCCACACCTTAAGTCTGAAAATGAATTCACATACTCACATGAACAGGAGTAGCTGCATATTGATGGCTAAAGGTGTATGGGCATGTCGGGTGGTTACTACACTGCAAAACATGTATGTAATGGTGGAGATATTTGGAAGGCATGAGCAAGCACAACAGTATATTACAGCCATAGCACCAATTGCACTGGAGGCTGGCAAATTGATTAGGTTAGGGATTTTGTCCATGCACAAATATTTCAATAGTGATTCTTTGTAGTGGCAACCATTATCTGATTCAAGGTAAGTTAACCTTGATGCCCTTTATTTACAAAAAAAAAATCAATAAAAAATTTACTTTGTTATAAGTGACTTCTGGACACAAAAAAAAGGAAGGGGAAATATAGCAATGTGGTTTGTATGTACAAAGACAAATTCAGGGACACTGCAAAAGGTTTTTTTTTTTTTTTTTTTTTGCAAGCCAGCCAGTGGAGTAAAAACATATGAAGGCAAACGCTGCATACAAACACCCTTTGCACATGTAAATCTCAATTTTTAACAAGGTGGAAGCATGAAGTGATACCTTAACACTTAAATTAATAAAGATCTAAAATGGTTAATAGTATAAATGTTTTATTCTTTAGCTCCTTGGTGCAAGACCTTACTGGATATGATTGCAGTCAAGTAAGGCCATGGCTATAGTGCAGCAAAAAAAAATGTCCCCAAAGGGAATGCTAGAGCAAAGATTAAATTACATGAGTAAAGCACCCTGCTGAGATCTGCCAATCAATGGAATTACCAGGTCAAATTACCCTCAGGACTTTGACAGCTAGGGAAGCTAAGTGTTATGGGGGAGGGGAGAAGTAAATGGAGTGGAATTCATTGTCTCACAAATTAGTGCCATTTAAACTAAATTAGGAAAAAAGGCAGCAGTAAACAGCACTTTGAGTGTGTTCTGTGGCATTTGCACTGTTTCTGTTTTAAGTAGTCATCCAGCAGCAGGGAATGTTACTTGCACTGTTCTATTTTACTCAGTACTTTGTACGCATGCAACATCTGTGAAATGACAGGAACTTTAGGCAAAGGGAGGCCTGCATGATGTAACATTTTTGAGCCAAACAATGATTTCTGGGATACTGGATGGCAACCTGATTTATCCAAACCACGTCAGTATGCCAGCCTCCAGGTGGTCAGAGTCTGGAATTACATATAAAAATATTTAAAATCCTGTAAATAATCCCAGAGTGCTGTTAAAGTGTAGGAAACATCATGCCATGATGTTTTAAACATGTTTTTTGAGTCTGTGGGTGCGGTACTCCTTTAAGTTGTTAGATATCAACAGTTGTCAAATTCTGATCCCCAGATTCAAATGTAGGCAATACACATATTTTACTTTATTCTACTAGGCTTTGAATGTCATTTTTGAAGTGTTTGGATGAGGATTTGGCAACACACATATTGTTGTTTTCCACTTCATTTGTTCTAATAGAAAAAATGTTTTGCTGCAGGAAAAATCATTGTGAAGTAGGATGCAGTATTTTGACCTTGATGCTTTTTCAGACCCAATTTGATGATAGTCGGTCATGAGAAGTATTAGTATTAGTCATGTACATGCAAGAGGAATGCTCACTTTGTACAATACAGCATGTGGAGACTGCACTAATCCAGCTGCACACATGTACTACTTAAAAAGATGATTTTGGGGTGGCAGTGTATGACATTTTCTTTCTGCTTTTTGATGCACACAGTTTTCTGATGCCCGGTGGCAAGGTGCAATGTCCAAGTATAGACAAGGGGGAGACAGTTAATATTTGTAATAATAAACATATTTTGGTGCTGAAGAAAGGATGGTTGTGTGGAAGCAATATATACCTCTATGGGCATAATTATCTAATGAGTAATGCTGTCTTATAACCACTAGTAAGTAGTAATAGCTTAATGTAATAAAAATATATTTCATTTTGTCTTAAAAGATTGTAGGTATTCAGTACAGTGTTTACATTTGGATTTTGTTGCTCATATATTATTTATTTGCTGTTTTTATTGTTTAGTAATATAAAAAAAGTTTTATTCATTTTTATTTATGTATCTTTTTTGACTGAGTTAGTCCCAGTAAGCAAATGGACACTTTTCAGTAGAGACCAGATGTGGTATTTGTACTATTAGGGGAAATTTGGCCAGGGCATCGGGGAGCTTACTCTACTCTTTTTGATAGGTGCCATGGGATCTTTTACATCCGCCTTTTCTACTAGCACCTTAGACACATGAGAAAACAGTTTAATGTCTCACTGGAAGGATAAGACATTCAGGAGTACAGCATCCCTTTATGCTGCACTGCAGTGAGAGCAATCCATCTGATTGGTGTGGGAAATGAATCCACAGCCTTCTGCACCAAAGGGGTGTGTGCTACATGTTGCACCACTGAGTTTTGTTGCAGGAAAATGATCCTGAGGAAACATCATAGAGTAAAAGGGCAATAATACGTTTATCACCTGTACTGTCTGATACCCAGTAGTCAGACGTAGTAACAAACTATAAGAAATGGGAACACTTCATTTTGTTTTACATCATTATAGGCATCATTTGATGTTCTGTTTGGGAGTGGAAGGCACAGTACTTGTAATTACCTTGACTGTGATGTGATGTGCATCATTGCATGACTCACTGAATGCTGTACTCATTCATCAGAACAAAGTGCAACATTGCTGGGGCTCAGTAAAGTACACAATTTCTACAGTGCAAATGCTCTTGTAAAATAGGTTGATCATGGGGAATCAATATGTGGCATAATTGTCTTTTTGCTTTGAGAAACTCTGTTTTTGGTACCTGATAACTGAGAAATAATAGCTGAATAGGCAAAAGAAATATTTCAGTGTATTTTACGTGATCACATGTATCACTTACTACAGTATATTTTCATGTGTATGGAGTAGCTAACACTTTCTTGATTTGCAGTTCAGGCTTTTTATTATCAATGGTTTGCTGTATAAAAATATGATAATGTGGAAGCAATATGATCTTGATAGTTTGACAAGCACTCTTCTCTGATACCTGATTGGGAGACTAGCCAAAATGTAAGCAACAAGACTATTTTACTTCTTTATATTTTAATGTACATCACTGTGTATTTGTGGATACTGCTTCTTGCATTATTTGCATGTGGATGTTACAGTACAGTGAACACCTTGATAGTGATCTCTGCATGGTGAATAAACAAAAATCAGCAGTTGGGCCAGTAAAATATATCATTTATACTGCACAGATGTGAGCTTATAAAAATATAATACGGGGAAACAATACCCAGTATTGTGGTCTTAATGCTGTGACAAGCACCGTCCTCTTATTTCTGATAGTGCAAAGTAATAACAAATTGGGCAGAAGGAACATTTCATTTTATTTTATATGATTTCTTATATAATTTTGTACAGCATGTTTCTCTTGTTTGCATTCAAACCACAAATGTTGTCACTTCATTCCCCCAGCTGTATATGAAGTGTGCTGTACTGATTATGCATTAAAAGACAGTGATAAGTAACCCCTTTCCTCTGTATTCAAGGCAGACAGTCCTAATGTCATTTCATTTTTCACACCTTAGTATTTTATATGCTGCTTGTCATTAACTGGTAACTTATGAGATTAAGGAAGCCAGCTCTGGGTGCTTTTCTAGGTACTGTCATGATGTATGGAATTACAGGTTTTGAATGGGAGTACAGGAAATCATTTCAAAATTACATTGTTTTCACAAGAGCTGTCAGAAGTCCTACTTAGACTACTTAATCAGATTTAACATGAGCTCAACTGCTTTTGCATAAAAAGACAATGGTTTGCAGCTTAATTGCAGTACAGCAGATAGTGAGAAGTAATAGCCAAAATAAGCCAAAATAAAACTGCTAGTGCTCCTGGGATGGTCTGTGAAAACAATGCATTTTTTCATCAGTATAGTTACTTATTGCTGTAAGGGAATCGTGAATGAATGAATGAATGATGCAGTCAGTACCCCGTCCTGCTTATAACTTATAATTAATGGTTTATTGTGAAAATCACTCTACTGTTTTTTATACGTGTGTGTGTGTGTGTGTGTGTGTGTGTGTGTGTGTGTGTGTGTGAGTGAGTGTAGTTGCCTGTCACTTTTCTGTGTCAGGTGTAGCTGAATAAGTGAAATAATTATGTAGCCCATGAAGCATGTTGTGTACCTTCTTATCACCTCATTATACCCTAATACAACTGCAAGGCACTATTCTGAGTGATTTGTATTTAACTTTACCAGACGTATCTACTAAATAATTAGCTGAAATTAAGTTTGTGACCAATCAAGAAATACAGAGCAAACTACCATGCCATGATCCACTGAGCTGAGGACGTGTTCAGTAAAATTGGCCAGTTCTTTCTCTGCTCTATGTCCTAAGCAAATGCATGTTTTAAACCAAATAGGATACTACATGTAGTAAACCAAAGATGGCCTTTAGACAGGACACTTTGAAGGTATGTATGTCTGTAGATGGACTAGGATCCTCCAGCCCACTGATATCTAGTGGAAGTATGTGCCCCTTCTTATACATTCCAGTCATACCTCCATCTATAATAGCTCTATTAACATGGCAGGGAATTGACTGAGGTATTATAACAGCTGTTGCATGCAGTAATTTAAGCAGATGTGAATCTAGAAATACCCAAAAAGGGCTTGTGTTTACAGAGCAGCATTGTAACACCTCTCCTTCGTAATGTTTGGTAACAGAATACATCTGCTGTACCTTGTGGGTCTCTGATGCACCATTCATATATTTTAAGTTAAGAACTCTAGTTTTGAAGTTATTCATTCATTCTTTGGTACTAATTTATTTTTTCAAGATCATGGGAATTATCACAGAAGGCTGTGGGCATAAGGTAGAGCAACATCCCTGGATATCTGGACATGACAACTGTCAGTCCCATGATGAAAACACACTACATGCATCAAGACAACTACAACCAATTAGGCAGATCACCGTTTACCTACCAGCATGTCTTTGGGATGTGGAAAAAAAAACAGAGACCTCAGTAAAACCCCTCATGTGTGTAGGGGAGTCATACAGACTGTGCATAGAATACATACTAGTCAGGAACTGAAACAGTAAGCCAAGTGATTTGAGGCTGTAATCCTGACTCTTTATTGAAGTGACATATTAACTTTATTCCTTGCTTTGGACTTGATTCCTTGTAATAAACCACTGCCCAGTAAACAAATGTGGCTGTGCCATTAGATTTTTCCAGTGGCATAGTTTATAATTTGACATTTGCAGCTCCAGAAAGTTTTATATTTACTTAGACTGGAGGTTTGCAACTTTTAAATGTACCCAATGGCAGATTGAGAGTATATTGGGCCCTAGACACATTTATGGAGGAGTGGGAGCCATGTGAAAATGTTTGTGTTCTTCTTTTGGATTCATCTTCCTGAATTTAAGACACTTCAAAACTACTGCCATTATAATACTCCATTGTCCAGACCCAGCAGTTACATCAATTTGACTGTGTACATCTCAAATCTCTGAGATATTAAAATGGACTTCAACCTGCATTGCAGAAATGCACAATAGTCCTGCAAAGCCAGACTAACAGCTGTTTAACTTGATCATAATCACAGGATAAAAAAATTCTTATTTGCAGGTAGCTGCTGTATTCAACAGTTATAGTTCCATTGTTGACTGTGCACACCTTAGATGTCCTGTTGTGGTAAAAAAAATAAGTTATGGGCACAGCAGTGTATTTCGGGTTTGTAAATATTCCAGCTTATTTCACAAAAATGCATACTAGTCCTTCAAAATCAAGCTGTTTCAATTGATGAGAAAACAAGAAGTTACATTACGTTCATGTACAGATACCTCAACAACATCCACCCAACAGTTATAGCCACTTTGCTGTGTACACCTCATCTGACTGTGCAAAAAAAAATACCTCTCAGCTTCTTAGAGCCATGAATCAGGGCTACAACCACAACATGAGGGAAAAGGCCCAGAATCAAAGACAAATTTTAAATATTGTTATATTCATAAAGCTGCCAGAATAAAATTAAATTAATTACCATGCATTTTCTGAAGAACGTAAACTCCAAAATTCAAATGTTTGTCATTATTTAGTGACCGTAGTTTGCAGTGATTTGCCAGAAAACCAGAAATTTCATGAGGAACAAACCACAAGTATGAGGCCATGTTAGGAGCATTTGACAGTTATAATCTATGTGATTTCAACTTTGTTTCACATAAACCATAGCTATCCTACAAATATTTCAATTTATTTCACATACAAATGCACATTAGACCTGTGAAGCCAGATGGTTAACCGAAGAAATGACAAGAAGGTAAATTACTTTCATCCGCAAAGAGTCCCCGCACTCACCCAGGCGTTATAGCCACATTGTGAATACCACATATGACCATGATAAAAAATAAGTTTCAGCCTCTTAGGGCAAGAATCAGAGACAAACCCAAAATATAATGAAGGACAAAGGCCCCATATCAGTAACACATTTTTAATATGGTTCTTATATATTTGCAGGTCGCCACAATAACAATGTGATGTTTACACTGGTATGCATTTTCTGAACGATATGAAGTATGAAACTCAAATGTTTGTCCTCAGTAATTTTCCAGAAACTCACAGATTGTATAAAGAATCAGATCAAAATGAGGCAACGTCAGGGGACATGCTACAAAATTAAAGATAGTTTGACTTGGTCTCAGACAAACAGCACCCGAAGTTTATTTCATACAAATGCACATTATTTCTGTAAAGCCAGACTGTACTTTAGGCAAACAACATTAAGCAGCGACAAGGAGATTCTGCAAAATCAGGGACAGTTTCAAAATTTGTTTCACATAAAGTTTGGCTAGATTGGAAATATTTCAGTTTATTTCACACAGAAGCACGTTAACCCCCTGATGTCAGACTTTAAACAGAGCAATGAACAGGGCAAGTTACTTTAGCAAACAACACAGCTACAGCCCCATTCTGGTTTCCTGACAGCATATTAAAAATAAATATTCCATTGTATTTCATACAAGTGCACACTAGCTCTTAATGCCAGACTTTAAAATGAACAAATGAAGAGGGAAGGTTACTTTCCAACCACAGCTACCCACGTCTGCACAAATTCTTGCTGCCTACTGCCACATTAAAAAAAGAAAAAGTAAATATAATTTATTTCACACAAACACACATAAGCCCTTAATGTCAGGCTTCAAACTCTGCAAATGATGAGGAAAGTTGCTTTCAAACACAGCACATCTAGCCTCTTAACAATAAAAACAGAGTGAATATTCCTATTTATTTCACACAAATGCCTATTATTCCTTAAAACAAGACTTTAAACTGAGCAAATGACGAGGGTATGTTGCTTTCATCCAAAACACAGGAACCTCCCCATGAAAAAATATGGTTGGTTGCCAGCATGCTTAAAAAGAAACATTTTTTTCATTGAACAGACCAAAAAGGTGGTGAAATTTAGAACGTCTGAGAGGTGTGAGGCTTGACCAAGCAGAGTCAGATTTGTTTAGTTTGATAATGCCTCCTCTTCTGCCAATAAACAAACTTAAATTAAATAAACTGAAAAAAAATATTTAAACCTTGTTGTGGCAAATAGCAGCTGTACAGTGTCAGCAAGAGTTAGTAAATTATCATCCCCTCCAGTTATGAAGAAAAGAAACAGAATATTTTTGGCTGTACATACTTTAATTAAAAAATATGTGTGTGTGTGTGTGTGTGTGTTGTGTATGTGTGTGTGTGTGCGTGCGCACACGTGAGTGATATATATATATATATATATATATATATATATCTCCAACTGCTGTTAAGCTCACCTTGCCACTTAACTACCATGCTTCTCTCTGCTCTTCCATAACATCTTCACCTCCACAATCACGTCACTGTCCACTTCACAGGCAGTGAGAAGTGCGATCCTGGAAGAGCTCAAAGCCTTAATTTCACTCTTGTTTTGTATGTTGTTTGTGCATAAATACCTTTGATTCAACAGATATGTACCACAGATGTTGTACTTCTATAAAGGTACAGTGTTGGTAGATTGACTCATCCTGATTTAGTCAAACAGGCAGCCGTAGATACAGCATGCTTTTTTTCTTTCTTCACTTACAGTTGACTCCATGGGTCCCCCTGAAGCTGTGTATCTTGGGCAGCCACCTGAGATGCCCCCATTATAATCTGTCATTGAGTGCATCTGGATCCCAAGATCATGCATACGCTGTAGTAAACATGATCACTAGTAGACATCAAACGTACAGCTGTGCATGTTCTTGTAAAATCATGCTTTACTCTGTGCAACAAGAGGTGAAAGACTTTAAATAAAAAAAGCTCTGCATTTTAGTATGGTCTTGTTTTATTAAGTTGTGGGTTTTTAAACCATTTTCTTCTCAGAATTACTGGTTATTAAATGTTACTTTTGTGTAGTATTAGAAAATGTATGCTGCCCAGAAACATCCATATTGGTAGAGAGAGAGTGTGTGTGTGTGTGTGTGTGTGTGTGTGTGTGTGTGTGTGTGTGTGTGTGTGTGTGTGTGTGTATTGGGAGTGTTGAGGGGTACACTTTGGGGAAGGGTACAGTATTTCTAAAGCTGGTATTCAATTCCATTTGCCCTGGCTGGGTCCCTCTCAGAATTAGAATGTTTACACTGGTGCCAAGAAAAATTATGAGCTTGAATAAGTTTCATAACGTAGGAGGTCTAAGAACCTGAAGTACATAAGTATATAATGTAAAAAATAAGTACTACAAGGTGTGATGTTCTGCATATGTAATGTACAGAATAAGCATTGCTGTTATGTTCTGTTAGTTGCCTTTTTGTCTAGGAATAGTTTAAGGCTTGATAAATTGTTTTGATTGCATGTGTTGTTTCATTGTCAAAACTGTCACTTCCTGACAGCACTTGATTGGGCTTGTACAACTTTAGTGTGGGTGGACTGAGTGTAATTTCAATCTATTCTCTTTAACCTGTGTTCAGAATACTTTGTGGTTTCTAGTATGATAAATTCTGTCTTTTTTATAAACTACAGATAATGGCCTTTTTTTAAACTATAGGCATTAATACAACCTGTAAATGCTTGCAAGAACTGGGATGATATGAAATGAAACTTGAAAAACAAAAACATAAATAAAGTAGAAACACACTACACCTGAATATTTTTGTAAAACTGGCTTGGTATACCACCTATCGTAGTTATTTTCTATACACCGAAGCTCATGCATGTAAAGCTTTGTCTCATTTTTATACCTGTCAAGCATTTTTTCCTTTTAGAGATAGGTGTAATCCTCATGTGTTTCTTTCCTAAATCTTTGTAAATATACAGTTGCAAGACTGCTAGGGAAGGATAAATAATTCCTTTCATAAAGTGTCACCTCTGGAGATTCACAACTGCCATAGTGATATGCTTTTTAAAATAAACATTCAGATGTTGAATTATTTTTAAAATGCTAGAGCATTTTATCTAGGAGTTTTACTTTTGGTTTTAAAAAGGACTTGAATATGTAACTTTAACGAATGCATTTCTTTTCAGTAAGTATGACATACTTTGATAGATATGGGAAAAGTAACAGCATATCTTATTCACTATCAGGCCTGCAGTGTCAAAGGTACTTGCAGAAATCCAGAATTTCACATTTGATATGTAGCAGTACCATCATTTGGTCTAGTTCAGTAGCTAAGTACATTAAAACTGGCTCTCTGAATAAGAAGCCCTGTATTCAGGAATGTAACTACCAACAAGCTGATTGTTTTATATTGTGGTCCTAATTTTTTGTGTTTAGTTAAGGAGGGCAAAGACATCACAAAACATGAGGAGGTACAGGAAGAAAAAGTTGTCTGGATATGGTTTTTCACAAGAAGATAGAGACATTGTCATTGGTGGCAGATGACTTTAAAGCAAGAGGGCAACCTGCAGGAAGCAACTGGATGGTTGTTGCTAAGTGTATGAGATGAGGTTGCCTTCAATATACATACCACACAAATGAAGGAAACGTCTTTGCTTAATTACTTTTATGAATGTGTGTGTGTGTGTGTGTGTGTGTGTGTGTGTGTGTGTGTGTGTGTGTGTGTGTGTGTGTGTGTGTGTGTGTGTGTGTGCACCCATGTGCATGTGTATGTGTATATGTGTGTGCGCGTGTGTTTTGAGGGTGGGTAATAAAGACCAGTATTTTGCCTTAATCTTTACAAGAAAAAAATTATCTTATCCAGAAGATGTATTTTTCATGAAGTTTGAAAGATGAAACCCCCCCTAATATGGAACAGTACTTACTGATCATGTAACATGTCTGAAGTTGAGAAGCATGAGTTCTGCATGAAATGAAGGGGCTTTGTGTGGAACAGGGTTTGCATCGACAGTGTGTACCTCAGAAATGTAACTGGTGACTGTTGTATAGTAGCAAATTCTTCACGACTACGTGAAACATAAAGTTGTTGAGTGTCGTGCATCAGTTGTTGAGCTACAAGCATGTCTTCTGTATGCATCTCCTGGAGCATTATTGATTAGCACGATCATCTGTCCACCCTTCATGTAATTAACAGCAGTGATGTCATTCAGAATGAAGTACCCATATGTTCCAGTGGTCAAAGCCTGTGGCAGGTGCTATTAAAGATGGACTTTAATATTATATTTGTAACTGTCTGGTTTCTCCTTGATAAGACCCCCCCCCCCTTACAAAGAAGGATACATGCATACATGCAAATGCATGCTTTTATTTCCCAAATAAAAAAAAGCTGTTAGTGTTACCTGCGCCTTCATATATTCGTATATACATGTATACTTTTATCTCCCAAGAGAGGGCTGTTCCTTTACGTATATACTTTCTGTTATTACTGTGTCTTTCCGCCATATGCCATCCACATTTTTTAAGTAGAAAGTCTTTCTAACACAGTACAATGCTTGAAAAGCCATAGTGTAACATTTTTAACATCCACAGTATCTCTAGAAGTGCTAGTGCTAGTTTGTCCAGTCGACGTTTTAGCTAAGAAAATGGTTGAATATTTTGAGAGGAGCATCATTTATTTTTTGTTAACATTGCTGTTTTTGTATTAGCAGCTTATTCTAGAATCAGATTATCACATAGCCCAGACCTTGCTAGAATGCACCACTATGTTAATGAACTAGCTGACACTGTAGATTTTATTTCCAGTAGCCCCTAACTGGTAACATAGAAAAATTACCACGTTTCAGTGAGACTGACAGATTGAGGACAGTTGTACAGAGAGGCACTAGCAGTTTGCAGACACCATGTAGTTACGATTGTGTTAACTAGAAACACAAGCACTGAAGAAGCCAACAAGTGAAGGTGGGAGTGAGTGACCGATACTGACTCACCCATCCTGGAAAGAAGGAAGGCGAGCCTGCCTGCTGCAGTGCCAACACCTTCTGGTAAAGAGGTAATTAGCATGTAGTACATGAGATGGGAGTTGTATTTCGCCCTGCAAAGCCTTATTCATAGTAGCCTTCTTTACATGTGTGGAAGCACAAAGAAGCCAAGAGGAAGGCATTTCAGGTCTTCATTCTGTGAACATGTACATCACTCACCTAAGGTCAAGTGGCAGCCTGGCTCATGGACTTCCAAACTCTGTTTGCGCCACAAGAGCAAATGAAACCGCTGAGAAATCGGTAGACTTGGGGACAGCAAACGTTGGTGAAATTTCTTACAAAAAAGTTATTAGACTGTGCAGTGATACATGGTGAACATGCAGATGCAGTTGCCTATATTTTAGAAACTTCTTTTTAGGCTGAGCTCTGTCCCCCTGCTCTTAGTGTCCCTGCACTGACCACTCACTGCGTCCTCCTTTTCCTCATGCTAGAAAGCAAAGTGCCTAAAGAAGCTTAAAATGGCCCTCTGTAACAAGCGTGCAAACCTATTCTGATCCAGATGTGGTTGCCAGCATAACATACAGATGGAAACTTTTTTTTTGCCTGTGAGCTGGCTAAATGCTGTGTTAAGTTGCCTAACTAGACTGAAGCTTCTTTTTTGTTTCTGGATCCTAGGTTCTTGACTAACAGGCACCCTTTCTAATATTCTATCCCACCAGCCTCAGTATTAATCCCCCCCACAGACACATACAAGTTTTGGGGTTGCTGGCGGAGAGGGAAGGGGATATTGAGAGGCACATTAATTAGTAATATCCCCAGGTGAGGGGCTTCCCATCAGATTGGAAGGGGTGGTGGCCAGCACTATCAGAGAGGAGGAGTCTGGCAGTTACGTGTGGCATTCTTGTCTGCACACACCAAGGTATTTTCTTAGCACTATTCCTCCCGCAGGCCGACAGTGCACCTTTGGGTGGGCAGTGAGGTGTGGCCTCTTAGGTTGTGTCTACTGTGGCTCCTAAGGCAGCCATGCTTTCTTAGACATCTCTCATGTCCATCCTGGCATTCAATGTAAGGCCAGGCCCAAGAGGACTTTAACAGTCTGCCCACATCAGCAGGTGCCCCCATCCCTGGATAAGAATGCTCATGTAATGCAGAAGTATCAACATACAACCTAATAGCAGCCACCAAAAGGATGTATATCCAATGCCCTCGTGTATATATGTACAATTTAAAAACCTAGGGTAATAAAATATTATTGTACATTAAAATAATAAATATGACTAAATACCTCTGTGTAAAATATAAAAAACATACATGTGCAAGTCTATAATTATTAGATAAAATACAGTCGTATATACAGGTACAAAATGTTAGCAACTATATGACAATACTTCATTTAAAATGTATAGATGCATGTAATACAAGCTATTATCTCATTAGGGCCCTAATTCTTAAAAGGGAGCTAATGGCAATACTTCCATTCAAACCAGGCCAATTAGTGGCATGTATGTTCCCTCCTCTCCAGAAGTAATGACCAGGCACCCCCTCTAATATCAGTGCATATACAATCTAATACAAAAAACTTAGAGTGCCCCTCATTCTCTGTCACATGTTTGCTTAGGCATTTGTATCCTTTCTTTTACGGATTTCATATAGGTGTTCATAAATACAATTTTTTTAGTTTTCTATCTGTCTTTCCTATATAATAACAGCAGCATGAATCACAGGTTGCACAATACACCACTCTTTCTGAATTACAATTAAATTTATCTTTAATCCTAAAATTCCTCTTATTAATTTGGAACACATTTCCTTACTTTATATATTTGCAAAAAATGGCACATGCCACATTTAGTCATATATCCTCTCCTTTTCATTGCTCCACTATTAAACCTTTCAAATGAGCTTTTTAGACTCCTTCCCCTCCTAAATACCATCATTGGGTTTACATCTATGAATTGTCTCAAGTTCTTCTCCCGTTTCAAAATAATCCAATTCTTCACTAGGACATTCTTTGTATCCGTACTATCAATAGTAAAATTTGGGATGAAGGACATACTATAATCCCTTTCATTTCTGTCTTCTATCACAATTGATCCGTCTATTGCCGTTTGATCCTGTATATGCTCATCAGTTAACAGGGGTGAATAAAAATTCCTTTCTCTCTTGTTCACTACTTCAAGTAATGATATCATTGACCAACTTCATTGGATAACCTCTTCTTAGAAACATATTTTTCAAACAATCACATTCATCAAGGAAGTCATTCATATTTGATACCATTCGAGCTGCTCAAACTAATTGACCCTTAACTATGGCTTTCTTTTGTTTATATGGATGGATACTACTATAATGTATTAATGAGTTTGAATATGTAATATTTCTGTAAATCTTTGATAAAATTCTCTTATTTTCATAATCTTTACATAATCAAATATCTAAGTAAGAAAGTTCATGTAAATTACCATTCCAAGTAAATTCAAGGAACTGTGTAGTGGACCCTATATAATCCATGAATTCCTTAATCATTTCAAACTGTCCATCCCAAATCACAAAAATATCATCCAAAAAACAACAATAATATTTAATGTAAGTGAAGAAATTACAGGGAAATAGATATTTCTTCTCCCATTGCATTACTACAATTTTGGCATACAAACCCCCACATGCTGAGCCCATAGCAACCCCTTCTTGCTGTAAAAAAAATCTCATTATTAAATAAGATAAAATTATTCCTCAATACCATTTCCATAAGTTGACTGTATAATAAAACCTCAAAATGTTTAACTTTTTTATCATACAGAAACTCTGTAAACCATTCAAGACCTATATTATGAGGAATGATGGAATAAAGGTATTTTATATCAATAGTAAGAAATATGTAAGACTCCTTAAATGGAATGTTACTAACTGATCTTAAAAAGCTCAACGAATCCTTACATATACGTGTCTCGCTACATATCAAATGTTTAAGCTTGGAGTCCAGGTATTTTGCTAGGGGTTGTGTGATATACCCTTTGGAATCCACTATTGGGCGCATGGGGGGGGGGGGGCTGTGCCAAGTCTTTATGTAGTTTTGGTAAACCAAACATAATGGGAATTCCTGGATGTGTAACCGAAAGATAATTTAGTGTATCAATTGATATTGTACCCTCTATAAATAAATCTTGTAATTCATTATTGATCTTGCTGTATGCACCATTTAATTCATTAAGGGATGATTTTAAATACCCTTTACCATTCAAAATAAATAATATTTTTCTATTATAATTAGAACAATTCCACCCCCTTTATCAGGTTTCAAAATTCTTATTTTATATAAAAACATTTTAATCTCTTTAGTAGTGTCTACTTCCTTTTTTGTGCCTCATCAATACTTCTATGTTGGGACAATGTATTCCTTATATCAATTTCACACATCCTTTCAAGTAATAATACCATAGGATGCAATGGTGGGTTGTAGGTACTAGAAATTGTCAAAGGGTTAATTGTCTGGTTAGATACAGAATTTTGAAACAATATTCTAAAATTCAACTTGCGGGTAAATAGTTTCAAATCCATTAAAATGTTACCTATGTCACTACGTTGCCAGGGTACAAAACCCAAACCTTTTGAAAACACATCACAGTGACTAGTACTTATATTAATCTCAGAGAAATTATAAACCTTAAAATCTCCAGCAGTATTAGATAAAATTAAGCATTCAGGTAGTAAATGGTCCTGATGTCCTGCTGGTATCTCAAGCCATTCTGCATTTTCATCTTCAATCTCCAGTATGTCTACTTCCTGTTGTTCCATCCTCTGCTGTAGGTGTTCCTCCCCCGCCAAGGGTTGCTCTGAAACTGGGGAACAGGGTGACTCTCCTTTTCTAGTGGGCCCATCCTGTTCTTCAAACGCTCTGAGCGTCTTAATTGGGGGTACTCTTCTTCGTCTAAAAAACGCTATTCTTGATCTGTGTGGGAGTAATGATTAGAAGTACCATTGTTATCAGCCATATCAATTTCATTAAACCTATTACCCCATTCTTGTGAAGAACAAGAGAGAAAGGAATTTTTATTCACCCTTGTTAACTGATGAGCATATACAGGATCCAAATGGCAATAGACGGATCAATTGTGATAGAAGACAGAAATGAAAGGAATTATAGTATGTCCTTCATCTCAAATTTTACTATTGATAGTATGGATATAAAGAATGACCTAGTGAAGAACTGGATTATTTTGAAACGGGAATAGAACTTGAGACAATTCATAGATGTAAGCCCAATAATGGTATTTAGGAAGGGAAGGAGTCTAAAAAACTCCTTTGAAAGGTTTAATAGTGGAGCAATGAAAAGGAGTGGATATATGAGTAAATGTGGCATGTGCCATTTTTGCAAATATATAAAGGAAGGAGATGTGTTCCAAATTAGAGGAATTTTAGGATGAAAGATAAATTTAATTGTAATTCAGAACGAGTAGTGTATTGTGCAACCTGTGATTCATGCTGCTGTTGTTATATAGGAAAGACAGATAGAAAACTAAAAAATCGTATTTATGAACACCTATATGAAATCCGTAAAAGAAAAGATATGAATGCCCTAAGCAAACATGTGACAGAGAATGAGGGGCACTCCTTTAAGTTTTTTGTATTAGATTGTATATGCACTGATATTAGAGGGGGTGCCTGGTCATTACTTCTGGAGAGGAGGGAACTGTATTGGCAACTTTTTTTTAGATGCCACTAATTGGCTTGGTTTGAATGAAAGTATTGCCATTAGCTCCCTTTTAAGAATTAGGGCCCTAATGAGATAATACCTTGTACACTTATTACTGCTTGTTAGTAGCCTTCTAATTTAATGCCTTCTGCACTTGTTTTTTAGTCATTTGTTAATTTAATTGCATTTAATTAAACTGTATTTGCAGTAATATTGATAAACGTGTGCTAGCCTGCACTGCATTTGAATTGTATTTACTGCTGTTTTAGCTGCTTTTCTGTAAAAAAAAAAAAAAAATTCCTAGCTTGTTTCATGCCTTTCCTGTAACTTGTCTAGTCCAGATACAGACTTGCTGTATCCAGGACTGTTTGTAAGCTCCTGAGCCCCCCACGCCTTTCTGTGTTGGAGGGAAGCCTTCTAGCTTATCAGTGGGAGTGGTAAGCACTAGGTAGCCTATCTACCACAGGAGGAGAGGTTTCTGGCCCAGAAATTATAGTTTATTGGCCGTTTGGGAAGGTCTTCCATCTCTTTCAACCTTCTGATTCAAAAGCCTGTGTTTGTGCTTGTTTCCTGCCTTTCCTGTTACTAGTCTAGTCCAGATACAGATTTGCTGTATCCAGGACTCTTTATAAGCTTCTGAGCCCCCCCAAGCCTTTCTCTGTTGGAGGGAAGCCCTCTAGCTTATCAGTGGGAGTGGTAAGCATCAGGTATCCTATCTACCATGGGAAGAGTGGGTTTTGGCCCATAAATTGTAGTTTATTGGCTGTTTAGGCAGTTTTCCATCTCTTTCAACTTGCTGGCTTAAAAGCCTGCATTTGCGCTTGTTCCCCACCTTTCCTGTAACTAGTCTAGTCCAGGTACAGATTTGCTGTATCCAGGACTCTTTGTAAGCTTCTGAGCCCCCCAAGCCTTTCTGTGTTGGAGGGAAGCCTTCTAGCTGATCAGTGGGAGTGGTAAGCATTAGGTAGCCTATCTACCACAAGAGGAGTGTTTTTTGGCCCAGAAATTGTAGCTACTGGCCGTTTGGGCAGTTTTTTCCCATCTCTTTCAACTTTCTGGTTTAAAAGCCGCACTTGCGCTGTTTTCCATCTTTCCTGTTACTAGCCTAGTCCAGATACAGAGTTGCTGTATCCAGGACTGTTGGTAAGCTTCTGAGCCCCGCAAGCCTTTCTGTGTTGGAGGGAAGCCTTCTAGCTTATCAGTGAGAGTGATAAGCACTAGGTAACCACTAGGTAACCTATCTACCACAAGAGGAGTGGTTCTGGCCCAGAAATTGTAGTTTATTGGCCGTTTGGGCAGTTTGTTTCCATCTCTCTCAACTTTCTGGTTTTAAAGCCCATGTTTGCGCTTGATCCCCACCTTTAGTCCAGGTACAGATTTGCTGTATCCAGGACTGTTTGTAAGCTTCTGAGCCTCTCAAGCCTTTGTGTTGGAGTGCAGCCTTCTAGCTTATCAGTGGAGTGCAGCCTTCTAGCTTATCAGTGGGAGTGGTAAGTACTAGGTAGCCTGTCTACCACAAGAGGAGTGGTTCTTGGCCCAGGAAATGTAGTTGTTTGATCATTCGGGAAGTTGTCCATCTCTTTCAACTTTCTGGTTTAAAAGACCACATCTGCACTTGTTTCCCATCTTTCCTGTAACTAACCTACTGGAAAGCACTAGAAAGCCTTAAACTGATACAAGCCTTCTAGCTTAAAAGAGAGACTTTGTAGTGATTGAGTATCAGTTTTCTGTATTTTCTTGCTGTACTTAACGGTTTTCCGCCTAAACGCTGATTTTTCCAGCACTTATTGTGATTTAAAAGCTTGTTTTTTTCACATTTTGTACTTATTTGACTGCCTGCACTTTTAAAAAGTTGTTTTTTTTGTTTAAATAAATTGTTGAACTGTTGTAGGCTACACACTAAAGTGTGATAGCCTTTTTTGATCGCTTGTAGTCATTTAAAGCTGTTTTAAGTGTACTTTTTACTGTTTTTGCCTTATCTTTAAAAAAAAAAAAAAGTTTGTTTCCCGCCTTTCTAAGCTAGTGTAGTCCAGATTTCAGGCTAGTGCTGAATTCAGGGCTGTGTTATAAGTTTCTGAGTTTCCCATACCTTCCTTGGATAGAGGGAAGTTTCTCTGTTCACCTGTGAGAAAAGGGAACTTTGCGCAGCCATCTGTCCCTGGAGGAGTGGTTCCAGCACAGAAGTTAGTAGTTTAAAAACCGCGTTTGCACGGCTTTGTGTGCCGGGCAGCACCGGTTAGCTAGGGTTAAATTATTCCCGGTTCAACTAAGTCTCCTCTTCAGTTTTTCACTTGAAACTAGTCTAACTCTCAACCTAAGCACTCAAAAAGCATCCTACAGCCCAGCACTTGCTCAGAGCTAATAGCAAGCACTAATATACCCTGACACTTGACTGCCCAGCAGGGCAAGGCTCTTTATCCACCCCTCACCAACCAAGTGACTAAGCAGCTCACCCTACTATTCATGTGACAGAAAATGAGGGACACTCCTTTAAGTTTTTTATATTAGATTGTATATGCACTGATATTAGAGGGGGGTGCCTGGTCATTACTTCTGGAGAGGAGGGAACTGTATTGGCAACTTTTTTTAGATGCCACTAATTGGCGTGGTTTGACTGAAAGTATTGCCATTAGCTCCCTTTTAAGAATTAGGGCCCTAATGAGATAATACTTTGTATTACATGCATCTATACATTTTAAGTAGTATTGTCATATAGTTGCTAACATTTTGTACCTGTATATACGACTGTATTTTATCTGGTAATTATAGACTTGCACATGTATGTTTTTTTATATTTTACATATTCAGAGTATTTAGCCATATTTATTATTTTAATGTATAAGAATATTTTATTACTCTAGGTTTTTAAATTGTCCATATATACATGAGGGCATTGGATATACATCCCTTTGGTGGCTGCTATTAGGATGTATGTTGATACTTCCTGCATTACAGTTTTATAATTATTTCTACACTAATATGAATATTCCTTTAAGGGGGCGTAACTTGAATAATTTTTATTAATTAACTATGGTATATAAGATGTATTGTAATTGGTGTTATTTGTCTGATGAAGTTCTGTGGTTCAGGATGAAAGTGCTTACCAGCTTTCCATTTGATGTGAATAAAACTTTGTTTTTACCCAGTGGATTATCGGCTCTTTACTATCTGGTATGAAGGTACATTTTTAAACAAGGTACGAAAGTACAACTGGGTTCTTTGATTCCTCGCTGCTTTTTGTGTTTTTTGCAACAGTTTTTCTTTGTGACTTGAGCAGTAAACATGCAGTATGTTCAGACTTGTGTAACATATTGTAGTTAATGGCTGTGGTACATGACTTGAGTTCTGCATTAAACATTTCTTCTGTAGTGTTAAATTACAGCTGTGGTTCCTTGCCTACCACAGTTTATTGTTGGCATTTTAATAAGATTAGGCAAGTTTTGATAATGCATGCTGTTTTTTTTATTTTTTGGATAGTGCCTGCAGATTATAGATTATTCTAATCTACTTTGTTAGTACTGTGCCTACATGACCTTTCTGATGTCACTGAATGTGATGTTCAGAGCTTTCTGTGCTTCCTAGGTTACTTACTGTTTATCTCATTACTTCCAGAAAACCCAGAACTCCCAATCTTTCTGTCTTTAGCAGTGATTTGCAGTCATGTTTTCCTTTACTTGTTGTACAGTCATATAAGTACAAGAGGTGATGGCTTACAGGTAGTTGTGTGGTGTGCTTTATTTGGACAGAATGCTTCTCTTTTATTTTTTCTATGAAGAACCCCCCCCCCCCACACACACACACACACACACACACACACACACACACACACACACAGGGATGCTGAAAAGTTCTGAGCCTGACCAACTTTTTAAATTCTGAGTGTTATTTTACCTCTGTAACTGAAAAGAGGATTATTTCATCTTGTAAAGTACCAATGTGCAGAATTGCAACACTGTTTTGACATTGTTTCAGATAATTGATTGAACCGTGTCAATGCAAAAGTGTGGAATTTTCAAGTGTGGAACCTCTGAGCCGTCATGAAGCTCCTATTCCTGCAGAAGAGAACTTAATAGGAAATCCATGACTGTATGATGCAAACATTGAGTGACAAGTGCCCTTCTTACTCAACTGTGAAGAAGTGGTGTGCAAACATTCAGCATGAATGCTTCGAAACTGAAGATGCAGCAAGGTTTGGGAGCGCTGAAATGGTGTCATCTCCTGAAATTGTCGACCATGTCCATGGCTTGATTTTGGCAGATTGGTGAATATTGGCTAAAACAATTACTGAGACACTACTGATATCCAGAGAATGTGTTGGGTTTGTAATCCATGAGCAGCTGGGTATGCAGAAGCTCTCAGCCACGTGGGTGCCCGAATGTTTGAATACCGATGAGAAAAGTCATTGAGTGGACACTTCCAAGCTGATTGTATGGCATTTTCGTTGAGCGGGTGCCAACTTTTTGGAACAAGTAGTTACTGCTGATGAAACGTTTACACCACCATGCAAAGCAACAGTCCATGCATTGGTGACACTCAGGTTCACCAATGGCAAAAAAGTTCAAGACCCTAAAGTTAGCAGGAAAGGTCATGCCACAGTGTTTTGGGATCAGGAAGGTGTTGTAATGGCAGACTAGGTTCCAAGGGGCCAAACATTTAATGCAGAATACTGCTGTAACTTGCTGTGCCGATTAAAGGAGGCATTGAAAGAAAAAAGGAGAGGGAAGCTGCGGAAAGGAGTTCTCTTTTTGCAAGACAAATGCACCTGTTCACAAGGCTGGCAAATAATGGATGTTTTGACAAAACTGGAGTTTGACTGCATAGACCATCCACCTTACTCATCAGATCTTGCTCCATCTGACTATTTTCTGTTTCAAAACCTTACAAAGATTTTGAAAGGGCAGCAATTTTCGAGTGATTCCAAGGTGATTGTAGCAGCGGAGCTGTATTTTCAGTGACCAGACTTCAGACTTTTTTTGGCAGGGTTACAGAAACTTCAGACATGATGCACCATGTGTGTTGTATATTGGGAAGAATATGCTGAATAGCTTGTAAGTTTCAAGGCCCCACATCATTCTCTTCTTGGTCGGGTTTAGAACTTTTCAACACCTCTTCGTGTACACGTACATACATACATACATAGTCATTCAGAAACACACACACACACACACACACACATTATCACTTGACTGTGTCGCAGTGCCATCTACTGTACTAGCATTATTCCTTGAGATACAGACACTGCGGTGTACTACAGCCCATCTCAGTGCAGACACTTTTGATTATTTCTCCAGTGTTCATCATGGAACTGAGAGATTTTCTTTCCAGTGCACTGCAGTGGGTGCTGTATAAACTCTGCTATTTGGTACACCATACTCCCTTGTGCGCTTTGCAACAACTGCCCAGGAATTTTACGTTGCACAGTTTGTTTGCAAACTGATTTGCATATGTTGACTGGGAAGTTCTTCTGGGTGTAACAGATTTTCATTGAGACTGTGAGGAAAAGATCTGTTAAAAATACTTTCATTTGAAAGGTTCAGAAACCACAGAAGTCAGTAGTGCAGTATAGCTGCAAGTGCCAAAGACCTAAATATGGTCCAGATGACCTGTTTTCAGTTAATGGTTTAGACATCTGACAAACTGGCATGGAAGAATAGAGGTGGGGGGGTTCGTCTAGGTGTTCCATGAGGGGAGATGTGGACTGTATAAGGGAGTAACCCTTGAATGTAAACAGTAGAATGTGGGGATGGGAACTTATATTAAAAAGTGACCTGATGGAAGCAGTCAGTGGCATGACTCTCCCCACCCCAGATGCCCTTACATTCTGCACCAGTCTTAGAATGGAGGTAATTTGGGGGCTGTAGGAGAGATTGGTAAACCTGATGATGGATGGGGGTACTGAGGTAAGTCAGAAAGAGTGAAGCAGAAGGGGAACCAAAAAAACATTGTGGTGTATTTGTATAGCTATGCAGTGAGTGAAACAGTAATATAACGTCAATTAAGCAGATAGTAAATAATACAGTGAACAAAGCAGACAGTTTTAACATGGTATAAAATTGTAACAATGTGAATAACTAGAACATTCAATATTCTCATATCCCTCTAACAGTTACATTTGCAGTCACTGTCTTATAGCAAAAACTCATGGCTGCTTGTGGGTAATGCCGGATTTACCCATGGTTGGTGTGGTTTTGCCTTTTTGACCAAACAAAGCCAACCGTGGGTAAATTCAGCATTACCCACACCCAGCCATGGATTTATTGGTATTATACAATGACATTATTTAAGAAAAAAGTTACTTTTCTTAAATAATGTCTTTGTATAATGGTGCCGTGGTGCTGTTTTTTACCCCAGTGTCATGGGACATTCTTGATGTACTGCGCATGCATATGGGACTTATGTTCCCATACTTACACAGTACATCAGTGCTTTAGAAAGAAAGAAGCAATGGAGAAAGGAAGATCTCTGTTGCTTTGCCTTTTTTTTTTTTTTTTGAATAAAAAAAAATTTAATTTGAAATCTCAACACTTAAGATGTATGAGAGGGACAGGGCAGAGAAAATGCAAGGATAATCTGGAACGTTTCTTTAGTTTTGCATAAAGTACATGATTTTCCTTGTATTTTTCTCTGTCTTGTCTCTGTCATACCTGTTTGGATATCGACGTTTATTTTATTTATTTATTTTTAATTCAGAAAACTGGAAAACTCCATAGCATATATTAATAGAAGAAAGTCTGGGTGGCCGGACTTTTTTTTTGTTATTGTATGCTTGATTATACAAAGGGCATGCTGGTTGGGCTGACCAATCAGCGTGCACGTTTTTGAATGTTAATAGACAGTCATTGTACAATTCCTAATATTCTCTGGGCTAAGATAGTGTGTGGAGTATGGCCATTTGTTAAAAGGCTGTTTGTGGGGATCAGTGGAGGTCTGATTGTTTGAATGGTCATTTGTGCCTGGCTAATAGGCTTCATTTCCTTTTTCATTGTATTTTGATTAAAGGTCCTAATGTAGTAGTTTCCTCTTGCTAAGACTTAGTCATCAGATCATTTAGGAATATATTTCACAGTTAATATTGAAACAATTCATTTATTATTTCCAAACACTTTTTACACTTTTATGGCAAGCATTGCTTTAGGTGCTGAAATTGCAGTTTATGTTTTAGTAAAATAAATATGTAGTGTGCTTTTGTATGGACACACTCCTTCCATGATTTTGCAGAGGTAAATATTCTCCTTGTCCCACATAATTCACTCATTTATGATCATTGTAAACTTTAAAGTCCCACCTGAGTATGTAGTAAAGTAAGTTAGACATTTAATATTTGTAGACTGCTAAGATGTGGCAAATATTTTTCTCTTGAGAAAATAATGGATATTCTTCCTGTTGTTCATCTTCTGTTTCACTGTACCTTAAGACTGTGGGACTGTTATTAACCTATATACTCATGGTGCCTCCTGCAGGATTCAGCATGAGGGTTGTACAGTGGACCCCCAAAGTTCAGGGCTGCAGGACTCTTACCTCTTGAAAGTCCTGTTCTTTAAAACCCGAAAACTTGTAAGTATTTCCTTCTCACAAAACTATACTCAGAATGGATGCTTCCTCATTAAGGTAGGGAGGACACTGCAAGGGCCAAGTTGCCAAAGGAGTTTGGTCCATTCATCAGTTGGAGTATCACTTACTTGTGTTGTAGTTGACAACTGTCCTGCATTTACTGCAAGTTCTGCAGAACAGGATTCCTTGCATCCAGCTCCCATTCAGTCAAACAGCCTGGCAAGCAGTCAAGGAGGAAAACAGTCCTGTACTCTGCACAGACAGAACACGAGACTCTAGACGCAAGTGTTCATCATTAATAGATCTAATGAGTGGCTTGTTATAATCCAGGTTTGAGTCCCTCAGCCTCCATTTGCCAATTGTTTGGCTGTGAGTAAGTCACTTAACCAGACAGTGTTCCTGTGCTGAGTCCAAAAATGGTCCATGTGGATCAGTCCTCTTCCCTGGTTAACAAATATGAGTAAGTATGTAAATAAGTTTTTATCTGCAGTTTATGTTCTTGGGGGGGGTGGGTTATGAATACAAGCAATAATGCTGGATTTCTGAGCAGAGCTTCACTTGAAGGAGGTCTCCCACTTTCATTTACGAAGAATATTTCTTTTTTCTCGAAGTTATGGGTGGGTTTTAGTAGAATCATCCTTTATTTTGTGTCTGTGAGTCATCCTTTATTTTGTAGCTCTGTCTGCGCACCATCCTTTATTTTGTATCGGTGTCCATGAACCATCCCTTATTTTGTATCTGTGTCCATGAACCATCCCTTATTTTGTAGCTCTGCCTGTGAACCATCCTTTATTTTGTAGCCATGTCTGTGAACCATCCTTTATTTTGTAGCAGTGTCTGTGAACCATCCATTGTTTTATAGCTCTGTCTGTGAACCATCCTTTATTTTGTAGCTCTGTCTGTGAACCATTCTTCATTTTACTGCTATGTCTGTGAATCTTCCTTTATTTTGTATCTGTGTCTGTGAACTGTCCTATATTTTTTGGTTATGTCTGTGAACTTACCTTTGTTTTGTATCTGTATCTGTGAGCCATCCTTTATTTTATTGCTGTGCCTGCAAACTATCCTTTATTTTGTATCTGTCTGTGAAGAATCCTTTATTTTGTAGTTGTATCTTTTGCCACATAAAAAAAGCTATGACTGTGATCGAAAGACTCAGAATGGATTATTGATGAGATGCTACAGGAGCTAGCTGAAGTCTGAGGAGAGTGCGTGATAGCATCTGATGCTAACTTGACCCATCCTGGTGAGGAGTGAGTCAACACAGCCTTCCACACTGCTGGCTTTTAGCAAAAGATGGGAGGAATGCAGCATGCATAGGGTTGCATCTCATGTAAACTACTGCTTAACAGTGCTTTGTTATAGCCAGTGCAGCAAGTATGTGGAAGTAGTCATGCACTAAATGAGCCTGCCACTGGGCTGTGTTATAGCCAGTGCAGCACGTATGTGGAAGTAGTCATGCACTAAATGAGCCTGCCACTGGGCTGTGTTATAGCCAGTGCAGCACATATGTGGAAGTAGTCATGCACTAAATGAGCCTGCCATTCCAGTCCTTACTCTGGCAATGTGTGCATCATGAAACCGTAATGGCTGCCTGGCTGATGATTCCAGAGTATGTGGTAATTGGCAGGCAGTGGGGGAAATGTTGGAAATATGGAAAATACCTAGTGGGTTGTTTCTGACATTAGTACTTTTTTATGTTTGTTGAGTTGCCTCCAGTTTTCCACAGCATTCAGTTTTTATGCCCACTGCTATTCTCTGCAGACGTGATTCCACTGGGATGTTCTTGGGGTGGGGTTTGCAGTATCACTGCTGTTTGGATGATATGCAGCTTTGTCTCTCCTTTTCACAGGATGATCCCAGTGTTGGAAGATTTGTGTGGCAGGGAGTTGAAACGCATCCAGATTTGGATTTTTTTTTTTGTGTGTTCTGATGCTCTTTGATCATCAGCACTCATGCCAATCTGTTAGCCCCGTTTACTCTCCACAGAGTGAGAGTCATTTCTGTCTTTGCATGTTTCTGCAGGTGTGAGTGGTCACAGAGGCTGTCATATAGGCACCCATTAGGTTTTCCTAACACAACCCCCTGTTGGCTGATGTGAGAACTGCCTACAGTGCCCTCCCCATATGTGTATATGCTTCCACCTATACATTTTGAGGGCTACCATAACCAGCTTGGTAGGACCAAACATACCTTGCCAGTCCATCCTTAGCAGTTGCTTGGCAAGGTTCTGCTTGTTTGGTGGCAATTAATGTATCAAAACTACCATTTCTCTCCCCTCTACAGGATGGGCTGGGGGAAATTGACTTCTCACTCCCACCCACAGCTCCCTTAGGTGATGGGTTTTAAGTATGTTAATTTCATATTCACAGGTGAAGCTAGAAGGGGAATGGGAAACTGTTTAGTCAGTGTTTCTAGCAGCAAGAATATTACAGGCATTGTACTGAAATGTGTTGGTGAAGAACAGCAGTGTCATTGGACCAAGCTCTCAGTTTACCAGTTTTGTCCCTGTCCTCATCTGTGGTTAAGCAATTTGTGTTGTGAGCAAAACGGCAAGAACGAAGATATAAGCTGCAAGAAGTGAGGCTGCTTTGCAGGGAAGTGGGGTTTACTCTTTATAACACAGTGAAGAGCACATCTTCTGAGAGGACCGTGGAGTAAAGCCACTGCTTCTTCATGTTTAGAGAAGTTATTTAATCAGATAACATGGTTTGGATGCCCAACCCCCCCCAGATGCTTCCCACTGGAAGCTTCCAGGCATAGCCTACTGTGAGGTGTCAAGGAATAGAAATAGGTCAGGAAACCACAACCAAGAAAAGACTTTAATGTTAGGCATAAAACAGTTCAAGCTTTCACATAAGCCACAGTGCTTTTTCAGGTATAAAACCAGAGAACTGTCGACATGTGCTTTAAATAAAACGCAATCACATGACCTCAATTAAAAAAACAGGTGTTTTAAGTAATACAGATATATATGCAATATAAGTCTACATTTTACAAATGGCTTCAGTTTCAAAAATGTAATCCAGAAATATTGTCTATTCTTTGTATAAAGTACAAGGTCTCTACCTCTATTACTTTCAAAAACAATCACAATTATTGCTTAAATAAGTTCATGCAATATATTATGTTCTAAAGCATGCTGAGAAACTGTATTGGCCTCATCATTAAGTTTAATTTCATAATTACATTTAGCAATACATTTACACTTACTCCAAATAACTTATTACATTGCTTACAGTTAGGCAAACAGATTTTATTCTGTTTCACAGTCAGCAAAACACTGTCTGTCTAATGTTAGATTAATAACCACTGACATTTTTGGCATGTATTTACCTCTGGGGCAGGTAGTACATGGAAAATGCCCTTAATGTTATTAACGTTACTGGTTCTTGGCAAATTCTTTTTTAAAAAGTTTCAGTTTCAGATTACTGGCTTTTTAAAAAGAAAACTAAAACTGATCAGGCAAGATATTAGAAAAGCATTAATGACTGTGTGTGTTACAGGGTTTTCTAATAAAGTTAGAATTTTTGTTATATGTTAACGGTAAACATCAGGCTTAACACTGCTCAGTTTGACAGCACCGCCATTTTAGTGTTGGTGCAACAACACTTCTTTAATACCCTAACATCAGCTTGTGACATTAGCATGTAATGCAGCGTGATCATAACCTTTGTAAACAAATTCAGTACATAACTGAATTCCATCTACGCCTTATTTTTATATGTTGTGCTTAACTTCTGACTATTTACCACACTTTGAATGACAATATGGTTGATAACGTGGTTCTTCAAGGTAAATAACCATTGCATGTTGTAGTTTTCTATACATGTTGGTGCCTGTTTCGCTGTATACCTTAACTTCAGTATCCATATCCAACAAATGTGTTGTAGTAATTAAACTTGTCTTTCTAAAAATGCAGAAAAAGTAATATAGTCAACAACGCGGTCTGGATCACTTGTGTTGTCCACTCCCACACACCAGAAAAATACCTTCCATGGACTGTTTTTAAAATAGACGTTTAATGCAGAATGAGTTACTCTTGCTTGAATATGTTATTTCTGTGTTGTAGGGGGTAAGCTTGGGTTACCACCTGTCCCACTTTGCGAGGGACAGTTCCTCTTTAGGCAGTTGTGTCCGGCAAAAAATGAGAGAAAATGGCAAATGTCCTGAGATTTTAGGACAAAATTATTTTCTATATTTTACGTAATAGTTGCATAAAACAGTTTTTCTGTATCTGAAACACCTAAATGTTATAAGAAACAGAATAAAGAACTAAAATGCTACAAGAATAAACTTTTATTCAGGCAAAAAACTGAAGTTCTGTCCTTTGTACTGGCCGTGGGTATGTTTTGCCCTGCAAAATTTGATGTTTGTAGCACAAATGTCCCACTTTGGGCATTTGGAAAGGTGGCAACCCTAGTAAGCACTACATGTGTGTTTATCACAGGTGTGCCCAGTGCAACTCCTGCAGACTGTTTATAATGTCTTGAACTAAAAAACACATTATTTCTAGTGCTGTCTAGGACAGCTGAAATGTGGTATTTATAGAGGCATTAGGTAACTCACTAGCACAGACAAGACAGTTTTAAACTGTCTCAATACAATAAGTCATTAGGTATCCAAACAAAACTAATGAATCAACAAGAACTGTAACAAGTAAATGTTCAACACTTTTTGTCCCCAAAATGCCAGCAGTGATTGTTACTGTGTATTATAAAACTGTCAGCCCATTGTAAAAAAAGAAAAAAAGAAAGGTTCAGTACATTTCCAAGTCCATCGAAACTGGTTCAGTAATCTGACTACTCAATTAAGCAGTAGGTCACATGGGTGGTGACACAAGGTCTTTATGGATTTTAGGTAAACCATACATCACTGAAATACAGGGATGAGGAACGTAAAGACCGTTGTTTATCATGCACTGAAAATGCATTTCAAAGAGCAGTATTTTTATATTCTTTCAGCATACTATTAGTAGGTGATAATGTAGTCTCTTAATCAGTACTTGTTTCCCCCAAGTAATTGTAGCATTTTTTTTCTGTTTGCCACTTGCTACAAATTTGTCATCCCTGTCTGAAAATGTAGTGATTTGTTGTATTTTATTTTATGTATGTGTGTGTGTGTGTGTGTGTGTGTGTGTGTGTGTGTGTGTGTGTGTGTGTGTGTGTATATATATATATATATATATATATATATATATATATATATATATATATATATATATAGTTGGCTTGAATAGCACACTGATTTTAGTTGGCCCATGGGATGCAACCATGAGTACAATGTAATAAAATGTTACAAAGACGTTACATATCAAAGAACTACAGTGATTAAATGAGTTCAGCCTCTTTCATTTACACTTATAATACAAGTTGTTTACATGTTCACATTGCGGTCAGCCGTCACTCAGATATTGATGTCAGTGAAAGGTGTAGTGGAGTGAAATACTTGGTCATTCTTTTGTAGAACTTCCAGAATTGAACTTTCATGCAGAGATAAGTTGTAAAAAGTTTTGGTGTTATTAAAATGATACTGTTCATAGCGATCATGTTCCCGGACTGATAGAAGGGCAGTGACAGCCACTTCATGGCCATCAGATACAAATGTAGTGCATTTCTTAATAAATGAGTAATATCGCGGGGGAGTAACATTTTATTACATTGTACTAATGGTTGCTTCACATGGGCCAGCTAGGAAGTAGTAGTAGAATGCAAGATGGGAGATGAGTAGTTCGGATTCAGATCAGGATGCAGCAGAATTGACCCGATGTTTGCAGTGACACAGATACTTGAGAAGAAGCTAGAGATGAGGAGAGAGTCCAGCTGGGCATTCTCAGACTTGGAGAAAGCATATGACAAGGTCCCATAAAAGCTGATCTGGGCAGTACTGCGGTGGTTTGAAGTCCCAGAAACATTGGTAGAATTAGTGCAGGCTATGTACTAATATTAATTAAAATTAATTATAATTATTAATATTAATAGTACTATGTACCCAATGACTCAAGTTTGAACAGTGTTCAGCCTCACAGAGAGGTTCCCAATAGGAGTGTGTGTACACCAGGATTCACCTCTGAGCCCACTGCTGTTCAAAGCAGAAGACAATCTGGTAAGGAAGATTTGGGACAGGCAGGAAGATGGTAAGAAGAAGCGAGGAAGTCCAGCAAAGAGGTGGATGGATATTGTGAAAGAGGATCTGCGACAGTCAGGCACGAGTGTTGAAGAAGGCAGGAGTGTGGCACTGAATAGACAGAGTTGGCGACAGTTAACATGATACCCAAACCCCATGTAGAAAAATGAGAAAAAGGGGGCTGATGATGAATAACAGTTTCAAATTTAATTTTCTGTTAAGCATCCTTAATTCAGTAAGGGCTGTAACAACATTTTCAGAGTTAGAAAATTCAAGCCTTTGTTAAGAAAAGAGTCCTTATACCCAGTCAGTGTGGCGTATGAAATGTTATGTGTACTGTGTTTTGTAATGTTACTGTTTAAACAGGATCTGTTCCTGGTCATGAGTCCCTGATGACCATGCCCTCTACTCCTTCTGCTTATGTCTCATTGCCTCATCAGGTCCACTCTGGGTAGTAACAGCACTGATAGTATCTGAGAACAGTGGTGGAAAATCCTCATCATGAAAGCTGTGTTCAGTGTGTGGCCTGAGTTAGGCAGAGTTGGTTGATATGTATGCAGGAGATGTATCTGGAAAACGTCATGCTCAATAACAGCCAATGGCAGATCTTTGCAAGGGGGATGGTGATTAATTGTTGTTCAGACAGCAATATATAACATCTAGGATGTCGTCATAAAATTTCATATTTTCTGTAACTTGATGTAATACTAAGATTTCAATTTAAGTTATTTATTTCATTCAGTAAATGTTCAGTATAAAAACATATTAATAAGTCTCATATTCCAAGCCCAATTGTAAACTGAGCACATTCCAGTGCTTTTAATAGATCTGGGTATGTATTCCCATATTTTGGCATTTTTAGAGTTGCCTACCTCATGGAGCAAAGTTTAATTTCACGTATTTCCCAAAGCTAAAGCATTGCCATTATAGTGACCTATAGACTTGACTCTGCTATTCTAATTTACATAGTTTGGAAGGTAGATCAACAGTCCCTTATATGGGTAACTCCATTTCTGATTGCAGTTGTTTCTGGAACATGTGAAACATTAAATAAGAGAGGATTCTGGTGAACTGTAAGCAGTGTCCACAAGCAGGCACAATACTTGTTGATTGTGTGTTCCGAGAGCACATTAAGGGTGCAGGATTCAAGTACAAAACAGCCACCCTTCCATGGTCTGCAAGCATACCTGTCACAGATGTGGAAACAAAATCCAGGCAAATAAATTCCAAGCTCGACAAAAACATAGTAAATTCAAGGAATTAAATCGATTCAGTAAACCTGATGAAATAGGTCTGTGCACTATTGTGGTTAACAAATTCAAAATAAAATAACAACACGGATGTAAACTTTAAAACTGTCCTCAAGCTGAAGTTAGCATTTAGGCTTGAAGGCTTTACTAATAGGTTGATTGATCAACCTTTGTTTTCCTTTTAAAAAGCTTTTAATTTCAAACAGAAGCATTGTTACAAGGATATGCCAGTAATCGGTAATAAATGTGTTATTGTTGGAGGGAACACTTCCATGAAATAATATTCCAGTTGTAAATGCTTGTCAAATATGTAGGTGTTTAATCATCCAGTGTTAGTCTATTTTTAATGTATTTGCTGGCCACATGTGTTACACAGAATTTAATCTCTTTACTTAGACAATTTCCAGGTGACATTCCACCTGGCAATGTTTTGTTTGTATAGACATTCTGAAAGGATCTGGTTGAAAAGTTCCCGAGTTGGTTCCCTTCATAACCTCTGTTATGCTTTTTCAATTTGCAGTTTTTCCTCCCAAAGATGTTTTATCATAGGACACTGCATTTCCTGCACTACTTTCATCAGTTGCAATTATATTCCACGTTGATTTCTGGAATAAGTTACATGTTGGATAGAACTTTTTTTGGAGGGGTAGAAAAGAGACTTTTGAACCGCTTTGTTTCCTTCCATCCCATTTCTTTCCATTGATTTAGTAGAATCCTTCTTCTTTTAGACAAAACAAAGCAGGGTTCTGCTGTGCAGGAATGCCGTTTTCATAAGGCAGGTGCCATGTTATTCATTTGAGTCTCTGCTTTAGGACTGTTTTTAACATTGTAATTCAGTGTGGTTCTGCACATTGGACAGACTGCAGGGTTTCCAGCGTATCTATTAGTTCACACTTTCTATACTCTACAGAACATAGAGTATGTTTTTGGAATGTTAGCATGTCATCAGTCAAATTTTCTCCCAGTTTCTCCTTTGTATATTCATCTGGTAATTAACTTTGTACTTGTGACATGCTTGTCGCCTGGTTTTATGTCTAACATTTTTATAGAGTTTTACTCCCCTTCCCACTTCCTAGTCTTGTTTGTAATTATGTTTTTGTAACTGGTTATTGTCCTTGATTTGGTTTGGTAGAGGAATAAAAAATGTTGCCTGTACTAGGCTATGACACTATATCCTTGTCTCAGTACTGTTATCCAAAAAAATAAAATTTGCCGCAAAGTAACACTGAGAATAAAGTATTGATTACAAGCGTTTTCCTTTATCTTCTCTGTTAAATGCCTTAGTGCAAGGGCTTCCTAACAAGTATTTTATGTTGCATGCCTTCTGACATGTTATATGTATTCTGCTGCTGTCATATGTGGTTATTACTTAATTCACATCTTTAGTGTTAATGCCATTTACGTTTCTGTTATTATACAGTCAACAAATAGGAAGGTGTCATGACAGACAGTGCTGCTGCAGGTACTTAATGTGCCCTTTTGTTCATTATGTATATAGGATATAGGTCTGTACCTTTATTAAGTGTTTCATTGCAGAGCAGGAGTTAATATCTTCTTTTTTAAAGTAAATACTACTGCTTCTGAAAAAATACTTTAATAATGAAAAATTCAGTAGCAATTGTATTGGTGAAGCAGGTTTCAGTTTAACACTCCAGTACAGACATGTTGCTATTGCATAGTATCAGAAAGGAAATTATGAGCCTTGGTCAAATAAATGGAGTAAAGGGGCAATAATATAATAGTAGCCGCGGTGGTGCAGCTCACAGCAAGAGGTTGTCCCGTTCGATTCTCGGCTAGAGTGCCTTCTGTGTGGAGTCTGTATGTCCTCCCTGCGGTCGAGTGGTGTTCGAAAGACATGCGTGAATGGGCGTGCCTTCATTGAAGGTTGGGTATCGGGCTGGCACCTCGGCACCATAAAAATCTACTGCTAATCATTAGCGGACCGGAGTTGCACTGTGGTGACCCCTAACCGGGAAAAGCCGAAAGAAGAAGAAGAAGAAAAAAGGGACAATAATATGTCACTACCTTGGTCACTTGAAAACCATTAAATTAATGCAGCAGCTACTGAAATCCTCTCACAATTGGGAGCTGGACAGATGGCTGAAGTAGTTACCAAAGCCAATGAATACAAGTTTCTAATCTCCCTCAACTCTACCTGCCTTTATCCATTTCTGGGTAGTGGAGAGCTGGAGCATTTATAGCAGTGAGAGTAAGACCGAGACAGTTCAGTAAAGGATGCCATTCAGTTCTCACAGGGCACGCAGTCGTATGGACACAGGCACAATCAGAACTCCTCTACCACATGCTGTGGAACACAGAGAAGGCAGGTGTTATATAAAGCAGTCCTAGATGGGGGAACCCATCTGGATGTTAAGCTGAATGAAAAGTTTCAGTAAATGACATCATTTTGTAGGGCTCAACAGTATGCAACATCTGTACTAAATAAAACAGATCTGACCCTGGTCTTGCTCACGTTGTCAGATTTATAAGTCCTTTACTTAAAGGGCATTGCTGATACCATCAGCTTAGGCACTTTGTTTTTCTCCTACCAGTTGATGGAATTCATGTTGTGGATGAATGAGAAGTGACTCTGCCTACTGACATGCTGAACAGTATTGGTACCACCTGAAATTTCAAGCACAATAAGTGCAAATTTTTAAATAGTGGAGAAGCATTTGCAAATTAGATTAGTGTATACTAAGTCAGAATTTTGTTTTCTTTGAGTGTTCTCTTTAGTTTGGAATAGAGTGATCTCACATTTAGTGTGTGTGTGTGTGTGTGTGTGTGTGTGTGTGTGTGTGTGTGTGTGTGTGTGTGTGTGTGTGTGTGTGTGTGTGTGTGTGTGTGCGCGCGCGTGTGTGTGTGCGTGTGCGTGTGTGTGCACATGCACTTCTGAGTGACTTGGACATTAATACTGAGGATAAATGGGGGGCAAAGCCTAAAAAAGGGGAGGGTGAAGCCTTTGTAGAAGTACTTGTAAGGTGTAACAGTGAATTTTTTTTGTTTTGTTTTTTAACTATACCACATGTGGTTTTCTTAGGTGCAGTCACCCTAGTGTGGTTAGTTGATGGGGCAGATCATTTGTTGTTCAGTGTAGAAATAGTACCGAATATGTTTTTTTTCATTCTGTTACAAACTGGAAAAAACACACGAGTTTTACAGTTTTTTTCTACTTCATTTGCTGTGCGATCTCATCTTCTGCAGAATGGCTCCGAATCTGTTCAGTTTTGTATCAACATATAGCTTCAGCCTTTGAGACTGTCTTAGATCTGAGAGGTGGGCTGAGCACGTAGGTATTGGAGTCCATTTAGCTGACAGGTTTGCCGGACTCAAAAGTCCAGTACAGTACCCAGGCTTATGTACTAACTTCTTAGCTAATGATACTTTAGAGCACCCTGTTCTTTTAAAGTCTGCTTTTCACATCCTTTCTTGAGAACATCTGTTGATGCGGTTGCCAGCCTGCATATGGGGTCGCAAGACAGAAACATAAGAGCTGTCAAATTTAGTGTTGGCTTTAAAAAAAAAAAAATTAAACGTTGTTCAGGCCTTGTGTGGAAGCCTTACTTTATTACATTGCAGGTGACTTGTCCAATTCACTAACAAGCTGATATTTCTTTGGCAATTTCTATCGACTACTAACAATATTACCCAAATAAGTGAGTAGAATTACTCCAGATTTTCTCTTAGGCATTTAAAAATAATTTTGTTTCTTTTTCTTTCTAAATACTTGTAACTTTTCAAAAAGTGAATATCCATTGCTAAGTTTTCAGAAGACTGTCAAATGTTCCCAGTATTTTCTCACATTCCTTTTAGGGTATTCCTATGTGCATTCCCTCTACATTTATGTGATTTCAGCAGGAGTATTAAAACACTGTAAGTCTCTGACATTACTGGGTCTGTGTTTCTGATGCCTGGCGGAATGCTGATGGAATTTCACAAAACCCGTGCACATTGTGTTGGATTCCCACTCTTTCAGTAGTTGATTTATATTATTTGTTGAACTAGCATTCATAGATGAACAGTACCCCCCTTAGAACCCTAACTAATGCTTGATTTTTTGGTGGTTCCATTTAGATTTACTTATCCCAAATTTTCGTTCAGCTGCACCTACTTTTGATTCTTGCCATCCAGCTCCCAAACCGTAAGTATAACCCTGTGATGTGACCCAGCTCTCCAGAGTATCAAGCTCTTAGATTCATAGGTTCATAGATTAGTACTAGGCTAACTGCCATTGTGGGCCATTTTAAGCCTAACCACTTACTCCATATGAGAATCATACCCTGCACTTTGTGTGTGTAAGGTAAACACCTTAACCATTATGCCAGCCTCCCCACCCTCTTTAGTTCCTACCGTGAGATTTTGGGCTTGGGAATAAGGACAGTATAGTGAGCCTGGGCACCAAGAATCTTCATCTGATTCCCACACAGGCAAACACTCAGGACCCCTGCTCATTTCAGGTATGGCATGCTGTGGGGATAGTCAGTGGGTCAGAGTATTGCATACCTAGGTTACTACAGTACACCTCTTTAGCAAGTGTTTCTCCCAAACCGCATACTCACTACTACATGTTGAAGTGGCATTTGCCATTCCCCATGTAAGTCTGACAGTAGTTCACACTTTGAATTAGTAAGTGTTTATTGTCAGTTTTGTTTTACAAACTGCATCTTATACACAGTGTATTTAGTAACTGTTTTTGAACAGCTCGTGGTTTTACAAGTGTCTGTTGCAAGTTATTTACTTTATATATGTTTTCTTGTATGCACATATTTTTACAAATATGCACATATGCGTGCATGCACACACATGCACACAGAGTTTATTTATTGAGTTTGTTAAACTGGCAATGAGAAAAACAGAACCTTCATTTGGCACAGTGCAGAGCACCATATGGGTTTGGTCCTGAAGGATGCTGACTGAGGTGAAAATGGCTCATTGTCATTCTTGCTACCTACAATACCTACAGATGTCTTATGCAGGCATCTCATCTGGTCCCCACCTTCAAAAAAAAAAAAAAAAAACACTCATGACTATGGATGCAGTTGTTTCCATGGAAACATGGACAGTACGTTTTCACAGCGGTAGAAAGTTAAAGTGAACCACAGAAACATGGACCCCTGTGTTTCCTTGGAGATGTTTTACAGTATATAACTGCTTTCTTTAAGCAAAGATGGAAGTAATGATGAGGAACTTTGTAAAGAGTTCAGAGCCTTCTGCATATGTCTTTTTTCTTCAGCAGGACTGAAAAATAGGGGTGGGTGCAAATATTTGAAGAAACCATCTTCAGCCATGCATTATAGCATTTCCTTTATAATGAAGCCTGTTTTTATTCCCTTCAAATCAAAGCTCAGTTCTGTTTACTGAATTACTTGCTTTTTATTATATTTCCAATAAAATATAAGAGTTGATGTAGTTGAAATATTTTGATGAAAAGAAACTTGAGTGATAAATTATTACAAAAGTTAGGTTTGGGTTGCAGTAACATTCTGCATGCCTGGAGTTGGATTAACGTCCTATTATAAAAGCACTGAATTTGATGTTAGCTTGATTTTTCTCTGTGTGTATGCATTGACGCTGTCTTGTAAAAAAGGCTTCTGTGTCCTGCGAGTGACAAAACAGAAAACTGAAGAATGGGGGAGTTATACATAAATGCAGTTCAGAAGTATTCTATGTTTATTTAATCACTTTCAGTGACTGCTTAGTTCCATTAGGCATGGCCTATTTTCAGGGGTGACCCAATGTGCTATTCATACTGTCTAGGGCGAATTGGACCATTACACCACAGAATCCTTCTCTTGTGTATTTAATACATGTTATGCATTGCTTGATTTATGTATGTTATTTGAATATTGTCTTATTAAAAAAAAAACACTCTTATAAAAATATTTTACTAAAAGCCCCTGGTTTTCTTGGTATGTGACAAGGTGTCTCTTACATCCTCCTGAGCCACTACCTGCTGGGGGAAGATGAGATCTTGAATTAACATCCCATGTGAAGGATGGCACTTCTGGAATATAGCTGTAGTTCCCGTAGTGGAAAATAAGGTCTGGCAACTAATGCATGACAGAACCCATAGCGTTCTGATCTCCTTGGCATTAGAGTGAGTGCGTGCATGGGCCACTCAAACACATTTGTGAAAGAAAGGTGCTTAAGTGAACTTTTAAAGCAAAAGTCCAATAAGGCGGTGAAACCACGTGTGATTCAACTACCAAATTATAAAAAAGCAAAGAGAAGTAAAAAATAATGGATGTCTTTTAAGATGTGCTGTTACAATGGCCAAGAGGAGAGTAGACGTAATCCCATTTACAGTTGAGAGTGTGCCACAGATAAGATGTTTCAAACCGGTTAGCCTCACTTTTCTAATAGAGAAAATGATGAAATTACTTCCTGAATGACAAGATTGTTTTATTCCATGATGCTAGTGGGCATTTAGAAGCCAGAAAGGCAATGTCCTTGAGTAGAAACATCGTGTAAAATGGGTTGAGACTTAAACATGTGGCGCTGCTTGTTGCAAGAAAGAAGCAGCAAATGGAAAGTGGGAAAAAACAGACCTGCCTAACAGCCGACACACCATGTGGTGTGTTGACAGAAGGTATTACATGGATGTGTTCATAATTAAAATGGAATACAAGGATTAGGCTGGATCAAAATGATATTCATGACTTGTACCAGTGGTCTTACTCAGCCGAACAGCTAATTCACGAATTGGTTGACTAAAATTATCATATGCAACTCAGTGGTAGTAGAGAGGAGCTGAGGGTGTCCTTAAAGTATATCCACCTGTAGATGTGTGCTTCATCCTGAAACTCATTGCTTAAACCTATTATAAGCCAGGTTCTTGCCAGACCCTCGTGTAGTATTAATCACACACCCTTGTCAGGTTATGCTCTAATAGTAAGCTGTACACACACACACATGGATTCATGCACACCCACTCACAGATACAGATTTAGGTGCATAAGTATCTTACTTAGTTACTGTAGCAATAAATCATATCACTTGGGTTTACTCTCCAGTCAAACTGTGTTGCTCTGCCCATTTTGTCAAAGCTGTCTTGTTCCCCCATGAAGGCCAGTGTTAATTTTATGCTGACACTGATCCTGATGTATGGTGACATTAGGCTCCAATGTCAATAGCACTGGCTTCATTCATTTATTCATTCATTGGCTTTTTCATGGCTTCAGAACCATACATTACTTTGGCTGTGTTTCTTTTTGGAATGAGTTGTTATTCATTTTTAGGGTCTGTCTTAGCTATCATTTGCTGAAATTCATCCAGTTCTCCAGGTATCTTCATAGCTGATACTTCTTTGGACAATTTATTTAGGCAGGATGGTATACCTTCTCCTTCAGAGTTTAACAACTTTTCTTATGGCAGTTAAACAGCCCATAAAGATTTTCATGCTGAGGCTGGTATTCATCATGGAGTTTGCTGCACGAAGTGGCTTGCAGCCAAGAAGGTATGCATTACCCACTGTCTATGAATCTCCACACTCTTCATAAGAGTGTTGCTTAGAACTGTGATGCACACTGATTGTCTGTGAATCCCAGTCTCCATGTCTAGTTGTCTGGGGACTGACCATTGTAGAACTACGTGTCTGAAACCTAATACACCTACTAGACTGAGGAGTCTAAGCTTTATTCTCTAACCAAATAGTATAGAAGTTACAGAAATCACAGAGGTTCTCTAACGTAGTCATTCTAAACATGCTAATTTAACTTCAGAACAAAAAATGGAAGACAGAAGAATCGGCAGAAAAGGTATTGAAAAGGAAGCAAAACACAACAATGTAGGCTGTCTGTAAATTGTGTGGTGGAAGAGGCTAGCTCTTAGATGGTTGCCATTTCTGGAACATAAAAGATCTGATATCCTCCTAATCGACAGAGGCAGTGCCTAACATCCTACCTTACAGGTGTGATCCTAACAATTAATCTTTTACAAATGAAAATTATTTAAGTAAAATGATGCCAATAATAGTGAAACACACATGGGATAACATATGTCCTGCCGGGGATGATGGCCTAGTATTTTCCTGTGAACTTATAAAGGTGTATATGGAGAGGAATTATTAGTGTTGGTTCAGGTTTATCCAAAGTGACCCATTTTGATGTCAGTACTAACAGTAGCAGAACAAATCTACAAGGTTAGGAGCACTGTAAGTTAGAGACATCTTCATATTGGTTGATTGTGGAGGTGCGTAAATGTTTTTCCTGACCAATACCTTCAAAGGAGGTGATGTCAATAACACCCCCACCATCTGGTATTCTAACTTCTGTATAAGCCCTTCCTGTTGTACTGTAATGTTTTGTGTATAAAATGTTTGCAAGCAAATGTTTTAAATTACTACAGGAGATGGCAAAATCTCAAAAAGCTTTACCATCACTGACTAAGGACCCAAATACATCCTTTATTGCTACACATCAGGCAGTGCGTTTACCAGTACAGTAATTTGTGTGATTGTTAAAAGGAAAACTGAGGTCTGCCTCCTCTCAGCCTTTTGGTGAAAAAGAAGATTCCTCTATAAAGCAAAATGTTCCTTCTTTTGGTCCAGATTTAGACTAGAATGACACTTCTTAGCTATCTTCCTGTTTGTCCCTCAGAAGATATTACATTTTGGGAGATTGTGTGGTCTACAAGGAACCTTTCATCTCCTAAAAGGAGGCTGATGAAACAGTGTATGACTGTTAGGCAATAGATTGGTTTCCAGACTACCCAAAGGAAACAAGGTTCTATTCTAAGCTCTGTTGCCCAGAAAAGAAAGTCATATGCACCTGACCATTCCAGTCTGAACAGCTTCAGTATAAAAAGGAATTCAAAAAGGTGACCTTAAAGAATGGATTGTACAGTACAGAACGTAGCTCATTTATAACAGTATTACACACTGTAAGTAAAACCATCTAGCAGGAAATGTTTAAGTTTTCAAAACAGCAGAATTCTGCTTCCATTTTATCATTCTTCCATCTGGTCTTACAACAGTCCCAGTAGTATTTACAAAATGATTGGCTCCATTGTTTGCACAACTGAGGGGGCATCAGATAACTATATTCCTTATCAGTTCATAGATTTATATTAAGCTTATGGTCTGAGTGATGATCAAGAAGCATACCTATGTCACAGAAAAGTATTATGAGATTGCTATCTTCACCTAGCATATAGTTTATTCCTGTATATCCCAGCTCTGAATTTATAGTATCCGGCCATTTGTCTAGTCTAGTTCTGAAGGAAACTAGGGGGTTGCTTTGTTAACAGAAAGCTGTTTTCAAGGGCAGGGGATGTGCTGTGTAAACACCTGCCATGCCAGCAGGTGCTCTAAATGTTCTGGTGAAGGTTTAGGTCTTTGTAGCGGGTGTTTGTTGTATTAGTGCTTCTATAGAGGTGAAGGAGTTCAAAAAGTGTGGGTTCTTCAGTAGCACAAAAAATAACCAGAGATTTTCTTACAGGAGCATATTTAAAATAAAATATTGGAGCAGTGTTTTTAATCTTTCAGGAGATAAGGTTGCCTAGTTGTATGACATTCTTGGTGAGGAGTCTCTTAGGTCTTTCTGTTCTGTTCAGTGGTAGGTCTAATAAGGAAAAAATAAAGTGGAATTATGATTTCTGTGGACCAAGAGGAAACACCCTGAAGGATAATTGTGCAGTAAAGATTTTTTTAATGCAGCGAGAGATGTGTCTGAAAGAAATCTTGTTACTGGTGTTTGAAAGAAATCTCACTATTGACGTAAGTACCTAGATCTTTGATTACTGTGTCCATTTTGAGGAGAAGGCTTTTTATAGTAGTGGGATGTTGGCATAGTGGTTAAGATGTTTACCTTACAAACACAAGGTGCAGGGTTTGATTCTCACATGGGGTAATTGGCTAAACTGAAAATGTCCCACAAGGGCAGTTAGCCTAGTACTAATCTATGAATCTATATGGTTTGAGGTGAGGGAACTGGATTTTCTGAAGGGAACTGTTTTGCGATTCTTGAATGTAACTGTGATCCCATTATTAGCATACCAAGCGTTAGTCTGGTTTACTCCTTTCTGATAATGTGAGTGTTAAGAGTGGGATTTGACAACTGCATTGTAGTTTATAGTCTTTGGTAAATTTAGTTAAGTACAGCTGTTTGACTTTTGCCTTCATGCCAGGAGCGATATTAGTTATGTAGGATGTGTACCTTCCCTTCCTGGTAAGACTAGTCCCATAAACAAAGATATGTAAAGTGTCTCCTGTGACTGCTCCTAACTCACATCACTGTAAAATACTCCACATAAATTTCACTAATTACAAATCACATGCAAATCCATGCTGCTCCAAGGCACCCTGTTGTTCCAGATACTTACAAAACACAAACTCTGTATACTCAAACTAACACAAAATTAAATAAAACTTGAGCGATAGTTTAAAACATCAGTTAAGCAAGGTTTAATACAATTAAAAGCAGTCACATGATTGAGTGCACTTTCATCTTAAAGAAACATTGTAACAATTGGATTAAAACATATTACCACTTATAAAATTCCAGGAAACTCGCAGATTTTTACTTTAAAATAATATGCCAGTCCTATTAATTTAATACAAATCAATGATGTTAAATCTTGCGCTTATCTTTCATAAGCTCAATATTTATGCAAGCTACTACTAGATATAACATCATTTAGACTTGGGGGTGCAGAGGCATTCAAATGGAACTAACAACTATCTGATGAAGTCTTGAAAATAGAAAGATGAAAGTGCTTATCTTGTAATAAAGCCGTTCACTCAAGTTTTTTGTTTTCTGTTAGTTTTTGTTCCAAATACTTCACATAGTCTGTTGCCCACCCTTCAGAACAAAACTGCCACTTGGAGAGCGAAACTTCTCCCTGAGGGGCAGCCAGGACAGTCAAACACTAGCAAGGTCAGATTTTAAGCAAGCCATTGGAGAAAAAGACTTCTATAGATGGGCCCCAGCCCACTGGAATAACTTTATTAACTGAAGTTAAGCACAGTATAACCCTAGAGTTATAACAGAAATCGTTGAACAAACAGCTATATCAGGAGTCCTGTGTACACTTGCTTTCTTGATGCGGGATGCTTCGCTCACTGTTGCACTGAGCAAACCATGCTCTGGTAGTACTTTTCCTTTTAATTGCTCCTTCATCAAAAGCATGAGACTTTCTATTGCATCTCAGTAAGTATGTATGTATGTACATATATTCCTTTTTGTGTGTGTTTATATATGTATATGTATTTATATATATATATATATATATATATATATATATATATGTATATATATATATATATAATATACACACACACACATATATATATATATATATATATATATATATATATATATATATATATGTATGTATATAATTCACTGTAAACATTATTTTTAATGTAGTATTAATTCTGCTGCAAATTTATAACATTTTCTAGATTGAAAAGTTTTGATGCCTAATTGTGTTGCTTGCTTATTTTTTTGTACTTTTGAATCAGAGTTGTGACTAAAAAGAGTCCCCAGACAACTCATTTAGCCAGTAGTCAAATTGTAAATAATAAATAAATTAGATACCAGAAGGGGGGGCTTGGGACAAAGCCCATAGGACATTGCTTGTGACATTTTTATGACTAGGGGAGGTACCTCCAACCTTTAAAGTACAGTTTCTTTCAGTAAGTTAGTCAGCTGTTCAGTAGACTAACTAGGGGTTTATGTTGATTTGAGAACATTTATAAGTAATATCTGCATGAGAAATGATATCAAAATAAGCAGAGAAGGCAATCTGACTTTCATCCATGGCCTTAATAACCCTTTCAAGGATTCAGCTAGATAGAGTAGACAGACCATGCCCTTTAAGAAGGCAATGTGTTGTGGACGGTCAAGGGACTGAATGTCTATTAGTTCTACAGCTGTATATTCCTTAAAGGAGAACTCCACCAAAAAGTCAAGTTTTTCTTTCCAAAAAATTATTTTCTTTCCCTATAATCCAACACTAATACTAATAAGTAGAATACAGGGATCTCATGACCTTCTTGTCCCTGGATGAGCTACCCTTACTTATGAGGTGGGTCATGTAGAAGGTTTTCCACACAACGGAAGCAACATGGTGGTCAGAAATCAGGTTGCTATCAACCTGGGTGCTCAAATCCCTCATGACTGATTGCGTGCTTAGAATGTTGCTATTAATGTGATAATTTGTGGGGATGTCACTCTCCCCAAAGGGGATGATGAGACATTTTTTGGTATTCAGCTTGAGGCCATGTTTCTGGCACCAGTCATTTGTTTAGGTGAGACCCTCTTGGAGGATGTCCACATCAGAGGGGAATTGATGACGGCGCTTAGCTTGCAGTCATCTGCAAACGTGGTCAGCCATAGCCCACTGGTTTTGGCCTGTACCTCAGAAAAGTATGTCCCAAATAGCAGAGGCCCCCAAGACCAAACCCTGGGATACACCACTTGTTACGGGTCTACTGTTTTGATGTAGCTTCCCCTATTTTGACTAGGTGAGTTTTGTCATTGAGCCAGTTAGCTACCCATCTGGTAACATACAGATTGATGACTAGTTGAGGGAGTTTATCTATTATGCCTGAGTAGGGAATAGTGTCGAAGGCTTTGGCCAGGTCAAGGTAGGCGGTGTACACCATCTTCCCCTTGTCCATGGCTTTGGTGACTGTCTGAAAGAAGTCGACCAAATTTAACAGACATTCCCTCCCCTTGACAAAGACAAACTGTGTGGGATTGAGTGTTTGGAGGTTGCTAATGTCCTTGTTAATGAGGTCCATGTAATCTGTTCCATGGCCTTGCAGATCAGGCTAGTTAGGCTGATGGGTCTATAATTTCCCGGATTGGTGGATGCTTCACCTTTGTGCAAAGGGATGGCAGTGGCTGTCCTCCATTCAGCTGGGACAAAGCCGGTACTCAGGCTTTGGTTGAATAGGGCACCTAATGGTGCTGCAAGTTCCTGCCTGAGTTCATGTCGGATGCAGCCTGGAATGTTATTGGGTCCCATGGAGGCTGTATTTTGTGCCTTTGAGAGAGCAGTGATGATCTGTTCCCTAGATATAAGGGAAAGGGGCAGGTAGGTTATTCAAGTATTCCTTAAAATGCTGCAACAGAGATGGCCATTAATGAAAAAGCAAAGCAATTAAAAATGTGGATTGATGCTGACAGTGTAAAGTAAGCAGTCACAGCACTTTTGTAAACTGATGAGAGAGAAAAATCACAGTAAATTATCCCCTCATCATAAGGATTTCTTTCTGTCCCTCTAACATGTCATAAGGAAGGTGAAGGCATTGACTGTAAAACAAAATAATGCTAGCCATGGCAGCCTCCTTCACATCATTTTGGGGTATAACAAGTTTGAAAACTACATTAACCATTTACGTTGATACAGAGGCATTAGCAGTGCAGAAAAGTTCAAGAATTGCTATAAACATATGCTTTTTTTATTTATTTATTTTTTTCAGTTTTTGGGTGTGGTTCTCCTTTAACCTTTCAGACAATACTAGTGAGGCTAATAGGTCAATAGTTTTCAGGGTCAGTAGTGGAGCCGTCTTTGTACAATGCTACCACAGTGACCTCTGTCCACACATGTGGGAATTAACATATGGAGGAGACTTGGCTTACAAAGTTTCAGGAGGGGTTGGCTGAATAAATGGTGCTCAGCACTTATGAACATACAAGCAAGGATGTTACCAGGAACCAAAAAGCTTATGTTCTTGGTTTTGAAAAGTATAGACAGAACTTAATCCAGAGTCATTATGGAGTGGGGGTTGGGGAAATGAGGAGAATAGTGGGATGAGTAGGCAAAGTGAAATTAGGACAAAATTTGTCAGTGAAGATATTGGCAATGGCTCCAGGTTCAGTGTAAGAGGAACTATTAGATATAAGTTCCATACAATACAGTGTGTGTTCTTTATGATTTTCCTAGTGTATCTAAACAAGGCCTTATGATTATATTGGGTAGTGGTAGCAATCTTAAGTTGATAACTGTCCCTGCACTTCTTAATGGTACCCTCATGGAGTTTGGTCACCAGATTTTATCCTTATTGCAGTCCAGACACATGGACATTTACATCAACATTTGAGAACTCTATATGAGTTTTTCAATTCCTGGGCATAACCATAAACTGCAAGAAATCAAATGTAATTCTGACACAGGCAATAACATTAATTGGTGTAGTTCTGAAATAAGTAGAGGCAACAGTTCTCCTTTCCCAGGAAACATTTTGGAGAGGACTTCCAAGGGGTTGGGTGTCAAGGTGGGGGGGAGCACTTGCCCCCTGGAAAGCCAGAAAGTTATATTGTTATTATACACCCATATCCATAAATTCCTACTACTGCTTTAATGCATTCTGTATATTTGTGCATATTTATTTATTTTGCAGATGACTGCAAACTAGATGCAATCATTGAATTCCCAAATGATGTCAGTATACTCCAGGAGGGTCTCACTCATACCAACGACTGGTGTATTAGTCACAGTGTAAAAGTGAATGCAGAGAAATGCATCATTATTCCCACTGGCACAAACAGTGTCCCTTCACACTGTCAAATCAACAACAATACACTAAGTACCCACAAAGTGGTAAGGGACCTGGGATCACAAGTTGACTGTGACCTTAACTTTGACCACCATGTGTCTACTGTAGTAAGGAAGGCTTTCCATGTAACGCACTTGATTAGTAAAGGCATCACTTCAAGAGCAAAAGAGGTTATAACCCCTCTATACTCGGCACTTATCCAGCCCATAATTGAGTATAACACCCCATTTGGCATGCACCGTACAAAGCACCTGCAACAGTTGGAGAGGCCTCAGAGGTTTCTAACAAACAAGATCAAGGGGCTCCAGCATGTGCCTTATACATGCAGACTACAGTTCCTATCACTGTACTCTGTATCGTATAGACTTCTTAGGGGAGACATATGCCTGATCTACAGAGCAATCCAAGACCGAAACCTAATGAACTTGCTGCATATCTGTAAATCAAGCAGGACTAGGGCTACCCATTCCAGGGACCTAAGTATGGCCTGTGACTTAAATAGCACATGCTGGAGGAACATATTTATCTCCCAGTGACTGTCCCATCTTTGAAACACCAAAAGAAATTAGAGCACACCACCACGAAAGTCTGAAGGTCAAATCACTACTAAAAACTTTAATCAACTCAAAAGTTAAAAATAAAAACAGGTAGACCCTTTAAAAATCATGATAAGCACTTTCTGGCGTAGCCTGCATCACATTGTTAAAACTCCAGCTCTCTTATCATGAATTAAAGTGTGATCCATCAATCAGAGGCATCCCTTTGGGATAACATCCTCTTTTCAGGCAATCGGTTTGCAACCAGTAGAATCGCAGAGTGGAAGGTGAGCCTCCATCATCAGCTAATAGAGAGGCATCTTCATTTCAGAATGGGTTTGAGTGGAACAACTGCATTCAGACCAGGGCTACAATCTGCTCTCAAGTTTACAATCCAATTTACTTCTGTTGTCTCAGTACGATTCTGTATATCCCCACCTCTCATTCCTTCATAAATACATTCAAAAGCCTTAAATTTAAAGGAATGTGATGAATATAGTAAAACATGATTTACCAAAGGGTTTTTCTTGTCTTTGTGGTGTATATCCCTCACATGACACAAAATTCTTTCTGGAAACAAGCTTTAGATGAATTTGGCTGTTAACTGATTATTTCAAGCCAGAGGAAATGAATATGGCAGAGTAAACTAAAAAACAACTGGAGCTTGAACAAATGGATTTAACGGAGGCATGCCTTAATAAATTAGAAAGTCTTCAGTACAATCTGAATTTGTAAGCCAGCAAGCTAAAGGAAAAAAAAACTCGTAAGCTTGCTAGAGATTATAATGACTTTAAACAAGACCATATTTTTGAATGGCCAAGAGAGATAAGATCGACCACAGGTTTTAAGAAACCATTGAATAAGCAGAAAGTTAATAACATTTTTGAATATTGAATGTATTTATGAAGGAATGAGAGGTAGAGATATACAGAATCATACTGAGACAACATAAGTGAATTGGATTGTAAACATGAGAGCAGATCGTAGCCCTAAATAATAATAAAAAAACTCCTCTACAGCTTGTTTTCCAAGGGTGTAAGCCCCTTTACACCCCCTATTGTTATATACCAATTCTAAGGTCACTCAACAGTAGGACCTTCCCCCAATTCCTATTGCACTGAAATCCCACACCATTCCACCCTCCTGCATAACACACACATCCCCATGAATACTAACAAAGCACCCTCACACCCTCAATAACCCTAATAGTACTAACAGTAAACACATACCCATATTACCAGCATTCATTCAGTATCAGCATTACCTGAATTAAGTGAAAAAACATAATTACCAGCAGTTATGCTACAAACACACTAACTGCTGCAAGAAAAACAACTGTAACACAAACGTAAATCCAAACCACTACCAAATACATGCACATTTGACAGTCTACATTTTGCACAAAAGAGTTTGCACTGGAGTGTATTCATTTAACAACCCCAAAAACTGGTTGACCAAATGTGTAATTGTGTAATCGACCATCGGGAGGGAACACGTTTGAATAATGAGAAAAGTGATGATATCACGGGGCAAACATAAGACAGTCTTAGAGATGACTAGTAGGAAGCAGAGTACGGGTTAGTGAGAGCATGTCTGTCATGTATGTAAGTACGGGATAAGTAGGAGAATGGGCAGGTTTGGTGGCCCTTATCCTCGGGTGGGAGCATGTCTGTCATGTAGGTAAGTACGGGATAAGTAGGAGAATGGGCAAGTTTGATGGCCCTTATCCTCAGGTGGGAGCATGTCTGTCATGTAGGTAAGTACAGGATAAGTAGGAGAATGGGCAGGTTTGGTGGCCCTTATCCTCGGGTGGGAGCATGTCTGTCATATAGGTAAGTACGGGATAAGTAGGAGAATGGGCAGGTTTGATGGCCCTTATCCTCAGGTGGGAGCATGTCCGTCATGTAGGTAAGTACGGGATAAGTAGGAGAATGGGCAGGTTTGGTGGCCCTTATCCTCAGGTGGGAGCATGTCTGTCATGTAGGTAAGTACGGGATAAGTAGGAGAATGGGCAGGTTTGGTGGCCCTTATCCTCAGGTGGGAGCATGCCTGTCATGTAGGTAAGTACGGGATAAGTAGGAGAATGGGCAGGTTTGGTGGCCCTCATCCTCGGGTGGGAGCATGTCTGTCATGTAGGTAAGAACGGGATAAGTAGGAGAATGGGCAGGTTTGATGGCCCTTATCCTCAGGTGGGAGCATGTCTGTCATGTAGGTAAGTACGGGATAAGTAGGAGAATGGGCAGGTTTGGTGGCCCTTATCCTCGGGTGGGAGCATGTCTGTCATGTAGGTAAGTACGGGATAAGTAGGAGAATGGGCAGGTTTGGTGGCCCTTATCCTCAGATGGGAGCATGTCTGTCATGTAGGTAAGTACGGGATACGTCGGAGAATGGGCAGGTTTGATGGCCCTTATCCTCAGGTGGGAGCATGTCTGTCATGTAGGTAAGTACAGGATAAGTAGGAGAATGGGCAGGTTTGGTGGCCCTTATCCTCAGGTGGGAGCATGTCTGTCATGTAGGTAAGTACGGGATAAGTAGGAGAAACGGCAGGCTTGGTGGCCCTTATCCTCTGGTGGGAGCATGTCTGTCATGTAGGTAAGTATGGGATAAGTAGGAGAATGGGCAGGTTTGGTGGCCCTTGCCCTCAGGTGGGAGCATGTCTGTCATGTAGGTAAGTACGGGATAAGTAGGAGAGTGGGCAGGTTTGATGGCCCTTATCCTCAGGTGGGAGCATGTCTGTCATGTAGGTATGTATGGGATAAGTAGGAGAATGGGCAGGTTTGGTGGCCCTTATCCTCTGGTGGGAGCATGTCTGTCATGGGGATAAGTAGGAGAATGGGCAGGTTTGGTGGCCCTTATCCTCTGGTGGGAGCATGTCTGTCATGTAGGTAAGCACAGGATAAGTAGGAGAATGGGCAGGTTTGGTGTCCCTTATCCTCAGGTGGGAGCATGTCTGTCATGTAGGTAAGTACGGGATAAGTAGGAGAGTGGGCAGGTTTGATGGCCCTTATCCTCAGGTGGGAGCATGTCTGTCATGTAGGTATGTATGGGATAAGTAGGAGAATGGGCAGGTTTGGTGGCCCTTATCCTCTGGTGGGAGCATGTCTGTCATGTAGGTAAGTACGGGATAAGTAGGAGAATGGGCAGGTTTGGTGGCCCTTATCCTCAGGGATATGTTCTGGTTATGTGTTTTTTTGAAGTACTGCAGCTGTTGAAGGGGATCACTTCTTTATTAACAGCATACCATGATGTCACACTTATTTTGTGATTTGTTGGGCTTAAATCTATGAAGTGAAATGAAATGTGGATGCAAGCAAGGATTACAGACAGACATATTCTTTTGATTAGAGTCTTTTTCTTATGCTTGTAATCTGCTTAAAACTTAAGTATCCCAGATGTTAACATTCATATTTAGAGGTGTTTCTACAGCAGTAGAAAGCAGACAGTTGTTTTAGCTTGTTAATTCTAGGAGATTAATTTAATTTCCTGTTTGGTATGACTGTGCTAGTGTTAACAGGGAAGTATTTTAATAGCTTAAATGTTTCCTCCTGAATAGCGAGGCAGCACTTAAGATGGAGCAGCTGAAGTGATGGTTGCCTTTCTCATGCACAGAAATAAGGCAGAGAGACTGCTGAGCTGAGCATTAAAGTTAGGAAGATGACTTTCACTGCAGACTTCACATGGGCAGCCACAAGTTGTTGGAACTCTGAGAGAACATAGATAGGTAGACATAGTATGGAGTAATCAGGCTGCCTTGTGGATTTGGAGGTATTATGTGTGAATAGGTAGCATGCAATATTTGTAGTGTGCAAATCCCAAGTGCAGCACAAGGTTATAACATGACAAAGCCATTCCAGTTCCTTGTATCACATAGAGAAGATGCATATTTCTGCATTCCATAAATAGGTGAGATGGACCTCAGGGACATTCGGTGGAAGCTGATTTGAAAGGAAGTTCTAAAGGCACTTTTCTCTGGTAGGACTAGAAAACAAGTGAAACCTGCTGTCAAAAGAGTGATTACCAGCTACATCTGTAATGGTGCAGTACTGCTGCTAGCAACACCAGCTTTTTGAAAGAAAACTGGAGTAAGTGCATGTGATTATTAGTTTTGAGGCAGAAGTATAGAGAATGGTTGCTGACAAAGTCGATTGATGATCACTGACAAGCATTTTACTGCTTCCATTCTGTAACGCTCATATTCTGCCAGTTATAATTGGCATACAGATCTTCCCTTCAGTGCTTTTTGTTGCCCAAGCTGAAATTGTGAAGGAATTGTTCTGTGTTTTAAAAGCCACGGTTTGAAACAGATCATTATAATGAGGGAGTACACTCTTTTAAGCATGCATCCTCTCTGAAATGAAAACTAAAATTTGTTCTTTTTCCAAACCTTCTCCTGGAGTTAGCCCTTGTAGTTATAGAATTGTTTCCGTTTTGTGTACTGAACAGCAGGGGTTGGAAGAAATGATGACCGTGAAGAATGTTAGAAAGAAGCTTATACAACACACTGTTTCCATCAAGCTGAGCTTCACATGTATTGAATACGGAAGTGTAAATGGACTAGCAGTACCTTAAATACAGAACAAAAATGAATAATTGCAAGCTCTCCGATGAGAGAAGAAAGAAAGTATTTGCTTGCCAAGTCAAGCAAAAGCACAAAAAGATGAAATAGTTTTACTGATAGATAATCTCAATACAAAACCTGAAAACTCCGTATTAGAGAGCCAGTCATACTAAGTACGCTATGACTGCTCGAGTGCCTTCTTAAGTGAGTTTAGGATATCTAGGGATAATCAGTATGTGTGCTGTCATTAGAGGGAAAAAAACAGTATAGCAGCATTTGTCATTGACTTAACAAAGCACCATTGTAGAAAATGAACGTTTCTTGTGGTATTTTTATAAAATTTGTGGTATGTGTTGTAACAACCATTTACCTTCTCTTAAAAAAGGGAGAAAGCAGAAAAAATGTGTGGTAGCTCTGTCACAGATCTTTTATGAATGAGGATGGAGTGTCCACCCTTCAATCCCCTCCCCCTTCCATTTCCTGCTGCTTAGCTCATGAAGTATCTTTGCACTTCCCATGCATAGGCAGATGGTTTTGTTGTAGTCATCAGAAATTATTCAGTTATGCAGGCTATATTGGGCAACCCATTCCAGGTTCCTATTTTCCAGACCTATGGATACCCTTATATTTAGATGAAGATCCTTGACTCCACAGTCATAGCTTCTTTGGGCATGCACCTTCTGGTATTGAAGTGTATAATTACTGTGCTGTACTACAGGAAGATGTCAGCAGGTAGTGTTAAATGTACACAGCTTATTACTTCACTTCAGTATCTGCAGAGACATGCTGCAAAGTAGCCTTTGTACCTGAGCATCATGTAAAGAGGAAGCAGGATTTAATATACATATGCAACACTCTTGCATACTGATTGGGTGCAACATTAAACAGGTTAATGAAATGTAGCATGATACCATGAGAACCTCTTAGGTCACAGTTACCCCTCCATGTTAAAAGACTCAAAGGCATGAACAGCATTGTTAAATGTATATACTCGCTTACAGACTTTTGGAACCAGCAATGTCTCAATGGGGAAACACAGCAATACAGTCCCTTAATACTTCTTAATACTTCTGATTGGCTTAGTTTGAAAGAAATACCCTGAAATTACTTTACTAATGTATCTTTATAGTTATTAGAGTCTGAAAGCTATTACTCATATTTAAAAAACAAACCACAGACTGGCAGTGACACGGATTATTATTATTCAAGTTCTTTCATATATGTAACCTTACCAGAAATTTAGCCATAACCCATTTTCAGGTTCCATCATGGCTCCCTCTTGCAATTCCAAGACCCAGAATTCCATATAAAAAAAAAAATAAATAAAACAAATAAAAACAGAGAAACTACAGGAGAATATCAAATATTGGCAATCATTGTTCTCTTTTAAATTTGTTGACGCTAGTGCACCCCCATGGTGTGACAGGCTGCACCCCATCTGCTTTTATATATGCAACTTCAAGATCACCATGCCTCAAGAAGGGTGGGGATACTCTGAGACACTGCAACCTTGGACTTGGGGTATATATATAGTCCCCACTGTCATACATTCAGTATCACTTGACAGGACTGGCACTTAAGGAGTTTTGGACTTTAAAATGGTTACCTTTCAGTTGCACATATTGATAAGTCAGTGCTGCTTTTTCTATGTATTAGCCCTAGTCTTTTCACAAGTTTCATTATAACAACTTTTTCATTTTTTTTGAGTAAAGCACAGTGTTAAGTTGTCAATCTCGCCTTCATTCTTGCTTGATGGGTTCGGAGCCGATCCTCGGCTCCGACTGCACTTGCTAAGCTCGAGAGTCACTTTTACCAGCTTGAGGCAGCCCCATATCCCATGATGCAAGGCGGTAAGTACCCAGATCTCGTTTGCCAGCTCGCTGATGAGGTCCTCCTTTACCAGCTCCTGGTAAGTGATTGCTACTTTGCTATTTTAGCCCTTTAACAAAAACCCTTAATTGTTAGTTTATATCAGTTTTAAACCTTTTCTGACAGAAAATTCTCTGTCTCTTCTTACTTTTTAGTCAGACTTTCACCCATCCATCCCCTGTTAGGGTGTGTGTGTGTGTTTACTAGTTATACCTTTTGGTATATTTAATTTAATTTCTTTGACTGGTGTGTGTGTCTGTGTGTTTTTACACCATGTCTAAAGAAAGGGTCTCAGGCTTTAAAGTGTGACTGCGTGCTGTCAGAAAATGTCTCTGACAGGCGGTCACACTTCTTACCTAACTACTGTCTGGGGCCTCTTCACCTGCAGGACTCCTGTGCTATATGTCATTCTTTCAGCCAGAGAGTCCTGCAGGAAAAAATAAGTTGATTTTGAGGGGCCTTCTTGCCGGAGGCTCTCCGGCTAAGTCGGCTCCATCCAAGACTTCTAAGTCTTCCAAGGCCCAGGCTTCTGTGTCCAAGCCTGCGGCCTCGGCTCCGACTCATTCAGAGTCGAGATCGGCTCGGCTGGAGCCGATTCTGGAATAACTAAACCTTCGGCACCGATGGCTACTTCGGTCATTACCCATTTTCCGTACACGGTTCCAACCACCATTGTCAGATCGGTTCGGCTAAATCGTACACTATTGGCTGTATGGCTCGACTGGACCGTACGACCTGTCCATAAGTTGCGCTCCGAATAATATTTCACGGTTCTTGCCCAGGACTGGAGTGTATTCATTTAACAACCCCAAAAACTGGTTGACCAAATGTGTAATTGTGTAATCAACCATCGGGAGGGAACACGTTTGAATAATGAGAAAAGTGATGATATCATGGGGCAAACATAAGACAGTCTTAGAGATGACTAGTAGGAAGCAGAGTACGGGTTAGTGAGAGCATGTCTGTCATGTATGTAAGTACGGGATAAGTAGGTGAATGGGCAAGTTTGATGGCCCTTATCCTCAGGTGGGAGCATGTCTGTCATGTAGGTAAGTACGGGATAAGTAGGAGAATGGGCAGGTTTGGTGGCCCTTATCCTCGGGTGGGAGCATGTCTGTCATGTAGGTAAGTACGGGATAAGTAGGAGAATGGGCAGGTTTGATGGCCCTTATCCTCAGGTGGGAGCATGTCTGTCATGTAGGTAAGTACGGGATAAGTAGGAGAATGGGCAGGTTTGGTGGCCCTTATCCTCAGGTGGGAGCATGTCTGTCATGTAGGTAAGTACGGGATAAGTAGGAGAATGGGCAGGTTTGGTGGCCCTCATCTTCGGGTGGGAGCATGTCTGTCATGTAGGTAAGTACGGGATAAGTAGGAGAATGGGCAGGTTTGATGGCCCTTATCCTCAGGTGGGAGCATGTCTGTCATGTAGGTAAGTACGGGATAAGTAGGAGAATGGGCAGGTTTGGTGGCCCTTATCCTCGGGTGGGAGCATGTCTGTCATGTAGGTAAGTATGGGATAAGTAGGAGAATGGGCAGGTTTGGTGGCCCTTATCCTCGGATGGGAGGATGTCTGTCATGTAGGTAAGTACGGGATAAGTCGGAGAATGGGCAGGTTTGATGGCCCTTATCCTCAGGTGGGAGCATGTCTGTCATGTAGGTAAGTACGGGATAAGTAGGAGAAACGGCAGGCTTGGTGGCCCTTATCCTCGGGTGGGAGCATGTCTGTCATGTAGGTAAGTATGGGATAAGTAGGAGAATGGGCAGGTTTGGTGGCCCTTGTCCTCAGGTGGGAGCATGTCTGTCATGTAGGTAAGTACGGGATAAGTAGGAGAATGGGCAGGTTTGGTGGCCCTTATCCTCAGGTGGGAGCATGTCTGTCATGTAGGTAAGCACCGGATAAGTAGGAGAATGGGCAGGTTTGATGGCCCTTATCCTCAGGTGGGAGCATGTCTGTCATGTAGGTAAGTATGGGATAAGTAGGAGAATGGGCAGGTTTGGTGTCCCTTATCCTCGGGTGGGAGCATGTCTGTCATGTAGGTAAGTACGGGATAAGTAGGAGAATGGGCAGGTTTGGTGGCCCTTATCCTCAGGGATATGTTCTGGTTATGTGTTTTTTTGAGGTACTGCAGCTATTGAAGGGGATCACTGCTTTATTAACAGCATACCATGATGTCACACTTATTTTGTGATTTGTTGGGCTTAAATCTATGAAGTGAAATGAAATGTGGATGCAAGCAAGGATTACAGACAGACATATTCTTTTGATTAGAGTCTTTTTCTTATGCTTGTAATCTGCTTAAAACTTAAGTATCCCAGATGTTAACATTCATATTTAGAGGTGTTTCTACAGCAGTAAAAAGCAGACAGTTGTCCTAGCTTGTTAATTCTAGGAGATTAATTTAATTTCCTGTTTGGTATGACTGTGCTAGTGTTAACAGGGAAGTATTTTAATAGCTTAAATGTTTCCTCCTGAATAGCGAGGCAGCACTTAAGATGTAGCAGCTGAAGTGATGGTTGCCTTTCTCATGCACAGAAATAAGGCAGAGAGACTGCTGAGCTGAGCATTAAAGTTAGGGAGTTGACTTTCACTGCAGACTTCACATGGGCAGCCACAAGTTGTTGGAACTCTGAGAGAACATAGATAGGTAGACATAGTATGGAGTAATCAGGCTGCCTTGTGGATTTGGAGGTATTATGTGTGAATAGGTAGCATGCAATATTTGTAGTGTGCAAATCCCAAGTGCAGCACAAGGTTATAACATGACAAAGCCATTCCAGTTCCTTGTATCACATAGAGAAGATGCATATTTCTGCATTCCATAAATAGGTGAGATGGACCTCAGGGACATTCGGTGGAAGCTGATTTGAAAGGAAGTTCTAAAGGCACTTTTCTCTGGTAGGACTAGAAAACAAGTGAAACCTGCTGTCAAAAGAGTGATTACCAGCTACATCTGTAATGGTGCAGTACTGCTGCTAGCAACACCAGCTTTTTGAAAGAAAACTGGAGTAAGTGCATGTGATTATTAGTTTTGAGGCAGAAGTATAGAGAATGGTTGCTGACAAAGTCGATTGATGATCACTGACAAGCATTTTACTGCTTCCATTCTGTAACGCTCATATTCTGCCAGTTATAATTGGCATACAGATCTTCCTTTCAGTGCTTTTTGTTGCCCAAGCTGAAATTGTTAAGGAATTGTTCTGTGTTTTAAAAGCCACGGTTTGAAACAGATCATTATAATGAGGGAGTATACTCTTTTAAGCATGCATCCTCTCTGAAATGAAAACTAAAATTTGTTCTTTTTCCAAACCTTCTCCTGGAGTTAGCCCTTGTACTTACAGAATTGTTTCTGTTTTGTGTACTGAACAGCAGGGTTTGGAAGAAATGATGACCATGAAGAATGTTAGAAAGAAGCTTATACAACACACTGTTTCCTTCAAGCTGAGCTTCACATGTATTGAATACGGAAGTGTAAATGGACTAGCAGTACCTTAAATACAGAACAAAAATGAATAATTGCAAGCTCTCCGATGAGAGAAGAAAGAAAGTATTTGCTTGCCAAGTCAAGCAATAGCACAAAAAGATGAAATAGTTTTACTGACAGATAATCTCAATACAAAACCTGAAAACTCCTTATTAGAGAGCCAGTCATACTAAGTACGCTATGACTGCTCGAGTGCCTTCTTAAGTGAGTTTAGGATATCTAGGGATAATCAGTATGTGTGCTGTCATTAGAGGGAAAAAAACAGTATAGCAGCATTTGTCATTGACTTAACAAAGCACCATTGTAGAAAATGAACGTTTCTTGTGGTATTTTTATAAAATTTGTGGTATGTGTTGTAACAACCATTTACCTTCTCTTAAAAAAAGGGAGAAAGCAGAATAAGTGTGTGGTAGCTCTGTCACAGATCTTTTATGAATGAGGATGGAGTGTCCACCCTTCAATCCCCTCCCCCTTCCATTTCCTGCTGCTTAGCTCATGAAGTATCTTTGCACTTCCCATGCATAGGCAGATGGTTTTGTTGTAGTCATCAGAAATTATTCAGTTATGCAGGGTATATTGGGCAACCCATTCCAGGTTCCTATTTTCCAGACCTATGGATACCCTTATATTTAGATGAAGATCCTTGACTCCACAGTCATAGCTTCTTTGGGCATGCGCCTTCTGGTATTGAAGTGTATAATTACTGTGCTGTACTACAGGAATATGTCAGCAGGTAGTGTTAAATGTACACAGCTTATTACTTCACTTCAGTATCTGCACAGACATGCTGCAAAGTAGCCTTTGTACTTGAGCATCATGTAAAGAGGAAGCAGGATTTAATATACATATGCAACACTCTTGCATACTGATTGGGTGCAACATTAAACAGGTTAATGAAATGTACCATGATACCATGAGAACCTCTTAGGTCACAGTTACCCCTCCATGTTAAAAGACTCAAAGACATGAACAGCATTGTTAAATGTATATACTCGCTTACAGACTTTTGGAACCAGCAATGTCTCAATGGGGAAACACAGCAATACAGTCCCTTAATACTTCTTAATACTTCTGATTGGCTTAGTTTGAAAGAAATACCCTGAAATTACTTTACTAATGTAGCTTTATAGTTTTTAGAGTCTGAAAGCTATTACTCATATTTAAAAAACAAACCACAGACTGGCAGTGACACGGATTATTATTATTCAAGTTCTTTCATATATGTAACCTTACCAGAAATTTAGCCATAACCCATTTTCAGGTTCCATCATGGCTCCCTCTTGCAATTCCAAGACCCAGAATTCCATATAAAAAAATAAATAAAACAAATAAAAACAGAGAAACTACAGGAGAATATCAAATATCGGCAATCATTGTTCTCTTTTAAATTTGTTGACCCTAGTGCACCCCCATGGTGTGGCAGGCTGCACCCCATTTGCTTTTATATATGCAACTTCAAGATCACCATGCCTCAAGAAGGGTGGGGATACTCTGAGACACTGCAACGTTGGACTTGGGGTATATATATAGTCCCCACTGTCATATATTCAGTATCACTTGACAGGAGTGGCACTTAAGGAGTTTTGGACTTTAAAATGGTTACCTTTCAGTTGCACATATTGATAAGTCAGTGCTGCTTTTTCTATGTATTAGCCCTAGTCTTTTCACAAGTTTCACTATAACAACTTTTTCATTTTTTTTTGAGTAAAGCGCATTTATTGACATTCATTTAATAGTTCTGATACTGTAATTCATTTCTATACTTTAAGCAATGTAGAAAGTGTATACAGTTGTAATTTGACTTTTCAGCTTGTATGTTTATTTGCTATCTTTCTGAACAATTGTTTTGTTGTAATTATTTACTAATCTCTCAGTAACTATGATGAAAAAAAGGAAATTAAAATGTCAGTTAAGTAAAATTGTAAAATAAAATAATGATGTATAGCATCTGCATGGAGCTTTATAGATTGTATAGTAATAATCCGAAAAATCACTGGATAGCATACAAGAATTGTGCTAATTGATTTCCTAGAACACTGGAAATGAAAGTTAACTTTTATCATTCAGCACTGAGACATGTTTCTAGATTATTTTGTGTTTTGATGTGCCTTTACAGTTGAAAATGGGCATTTCTGGAACAAATCTGACAGTGCTTGACAGTGTTGCATGCCTTTCTGTTTTTGTTGCCTGCCATGAAGTGAATTAAAGCTATATCTACGATTGTTAAGAACAAAATATGATGACAGTGTCACTGACTAATGTGGAAATTGTTTTGATATTAGCTGAAAACGTAATAATTAGCAAGCACTGAAGACGAAATGTCCAAATATAGTAATCAAGAGAAGAGCTGGCTGTCGCATCACCATTATGATACAAAAGTCATCTCAATGTGAAGGAGATCAGGAAAAGTTTGAAAATGATGGAGTTTGGACTGTGGCACTTATTTGGTTTGTTGGATGGAATATCAGGAGACTGGAATTGTCGGAAGTTGACAACAGTACGTTTTGCATGATCACCAGCTTGCCATGATGCAGATTTAGTAGCAGGAAATGAAAGTGCAATGGATAGTTTGGGTGATCATGTGAATATTTGTAGCAAAAGCTGAATATAATGGAAAATAAAGCTAGAAAGAAGAATCTGAAACTGGAATACTGAAAGGAGAGGAAGGATCAGATTTGACAGACTTTGTTAAAAACAGTACAGCACTATGGATAGGGTTTATGAAAATGACATTTGGAATTGCGAAGGTGAACAGGTTTCCAGTGTCTGTATCAGAAAGGTTATATGGTGAATTCAGGAAGATTCTGATACAGTTTGTGTATGCATATTGGCAGCCATCAAGGAACTTTACAGCAGTGGTTCAATTAACTCATTTGGCTCATGATTTTACAGGTTCAAATTTTCAGAAGGAGTTGTGGTTTTTATGGATGCTATTCATGAATTAAAAAGACAAAGATTAAAAATGTAGTCTTTCCATGTCTGTTGAGGGTTTATTCACTCTTGGGTGCTTTGACATTTATAAATGCTGAAGAAGCCAAGGCTATGTTAGATGAGCTTCCTGCAATTATTTCTGAGAAGTAATGGAAACTGAGGTTGGTATAATGGTTAAGGTGTTTGCCTTACACACGCAAGGTGCAGGGTTTGATTCTCACATGGGGTAATTGGGTAGGCTTAAAATGGCTCACAAGGGCAGTTAGCCTAGTACTAATCTGTGAACCTATAGGAACTGTAATTCAGAGCAAGTTGTCCAACTATGCTGAGGTGTAGGAGGAATGGCTTGATCAGCTGGAGTCTGATGTTAAATTAACATTACTTTGAAGCAAGCAGATCATAAGCACCATAGCAGTAATGTGTCCAAAGGTATTCTCCAAGGGATTAGTCATTCATAGCATGAAAGTCTAGAATTACGTCACTCTGTAATCATTGATGTCTAAGAGAAAACAAATCCAGGAGTTTTTTTCTGGAATGTATATATTCATTTATTTATTTATGGTTTAACGCTTAACATTTAAGGATTTATAATTTGGCAATATGGTATTTAAAACTGCATGGATAATAAATAATACAAACTTTATAAGTAATCGAGTGAAGCCGAATATGAAGACTGTAGCGAGGAACAATACTCTCGACACAGAGTTTTGCAGCTTTTAAAAATTGGAATCAAAATATCAGGGTGGTGACCACTGAAGAAATAAAGAACATAAACAGCTATCCTGTTTGCCTTAATGGTAGGAGTTGTAACCTGCTGACTGAATTTCATTTCATTTTTGACAAGTAGCCATGGATCTGTGTAGGTTTCCGTAGCTTTTATATTATAAACCAGGAGTGCACCCAGTCCTGGGATTCTTTAATGCTTAATGCATTATGTTGCATTTAGAGGTATTAAATTGCATTTTACAGCCTCTGTCCATGTCCAAACAGCATTAACTGAGGACATTGGTTTTCATCTGTTTACAATGGAATCTGTTGTCTGTATTTAGTGTGCCACTTTGTAGAAAGGACTGGCAGGTCCAGGAAGTACAGAGTAAACACAGTTGCACCTGTCAGAAACCTGTAAAGTTTACCTGCAGATGTATATTATCTAGGATACCAAATTTTGTAAGAGTGATGCAACGATAGTTTTCTATTGAGTCAGTCATGTCTTTACCTGCTACTGCAGTTTTCCGAATATTTATTATTTTATTGATTTATGTTTTGACTTTTGGGTTGTCCAGTTGAGTTATGGCTGTTAGTGGAAGCCCAGTGAGAAGCCCAGTGAGAAAAGCTCCACAGTCAAGGTTTCAAATCTACAAGACATAAAAAATGATGGGTATTTGCAAGTAGTTTCAACAAAAGATACAGTGGGATTAATATATCAATGTGACAATTTCTGACATCATTTAAAACATGGTTTGTTCATTTAGTGTTTTTATACATGTAGGTCACTACACAGGGCGTGCTATAATATTTTTTTATGTACAAGAAAATTGTAGTATACCATTGTATAGATATGAGAAGATTTTATCTGAATATTTTTGATTGATGTTACAAGCTGAGAAGAAAATTTTGAACCGTGTGATGTTAGATTACAACATTTATGGTAAGAGCATGCGTAAGTTAAAACAGCGTTCTTTACAATGGACAGTAAGTGTTATAAAAATCATAGATATGAGAAGAGAACATTTAAAGAGAAGGAGAGAAGTTTGATGTAATTTGTTGCTAATATGTACATATTGATATGTCAGACCTCTCATTTTACTAAGGAACTGTTAAATACGTAATATAGAAGACACGTTTTGTATCATAACCACTATATTTATTTGAGACATGAACACCAACAAATTCACCTCAAGAGCAAATGTTGGCATCCATGATGAGAGCACATAGTGGGGGGTTATGATTAGAGAATTGATCATAATTCTCTGTGGTGCATGGAGCTTCATCTGCTCCATGTACTACTAGTTACAGGAAAAAAGTGCAAAGTGTTTTGAAGGCTTTCAAAGCCCTTAAGCACTTTGCAAGCTTTGTCAAAAAGACAGCGTAATATGTCTTACTTTAGGGAAAGAAAGTCAGGAACAGATTACTGGCACAGACAGCAGACTGAAAGAAAGCTATTTTAATTCTGTTGCTGTCATTTGCTGGCCAATACTGGCAGGTGTTGCTGCCTAGCATGATACACAGTCTTAACAGCTTAAGCAGGGTGCTTAACATTATTAAAACTGGGTCTTACACTGCAGAAGTGCTTAAATAGCTTGTCTTTTTTTGCAGTATGGGAGCATGATCACCACGTTCCATGCACTACAATAATTTACTGGTCGGCTGCAAGGTATTTTAGATTGGACAGCGCAGTGGTGCAGCAGTAGTATTGTCACCTCGCAGCAAGAGGTTTTCTGGTTCAATTCTCGTCTGGAGTGCCTTCTGTGCAGAGTCTGCATATCCTCCCTGTGTTCATGTGGGTTTCTTCCGGATGCTCTGGTTTCCTCACACATTTCGAAGACATGCATCTAGAGCGTTTCTCCCCGAGCCTCCGCTGAAAATTGGCTTCATTCCAAGTTGGACTTTCTCACTAAACAAATGTTAAATAAATTAAATAAATAAATATTCTCATGTGATATGCAATCCATTTCAGCAGAAGCTTTTAATATTAGAAAAAAAAAGGTTGTTCATTGGTTATAACTCATTTAGAAACGGTAAACTTTTGAGAAGCAGATAATGCAGTTGGAGAAATAACTGTACTTCAGCCAAATTGTTAATCAAAAGCTTTTACTTATTATTTATTTATTTGATATTTGTTTACCGGGAATGTCCGACTGGGTCAGAAAGAACCCATTTTCAATGGAGGCATGGGGAGAAAAGCTCCAGTTACATACAGCCATGTACAAAGTTATACAGATAACATAAAAATAGCATAAGATACAATAACATACAGAGATGTAAAAAATAAGACTTTATACAGATAGCAACCAGTTAAGTTACAAGTAACACAAACAAAAATAAAAGTTCCGGAGAACAAAGTGCCTCTCAAGAAAAAAGTTAAATATTCAAGAAACAAGAGAAGGCACAAACACAACTGCGGTGAGGAAGTTTATTAAACACAAGCAACAAGTAAGTGCTTTCACGTCCTGAATAAGACGCTTCTTCAGACTTCAATAACAACATTTACTTAAATATAAAACAGCAGCACAAATCATTCAATACTAATAATGATCTAATTAGAACCCTATTAAACATGTAAGTGCATCTAAGTCCTCAGGTTAAAAATCAAACACTCCCTCAACTAAAAATTCCTACATAAAAATATGTATTTGCATGTTTAATATGGTTCTAATGAGCTCATGTTACTATTGGATGACTTATTCTGCAGTTTTATATTTAAGTAAATGATGTTTGATGTTGTTATTGAAGTCTGAAGAAGCATCTTATTTAGGACATGAAAGCCCTTACTTGCTGTTTGTGTTTAATAAACTTCCTCATCACAGTTGTGTTTGTGCCTTCTCTTATTTCTTGGATAAGTTACAAGTAAGCAGGCACATTGATATGAGGCAGATGGTAACTACTCAAGTGACTGATATAGATATGCAAGTAAATGATGAGTCAATGGAGTACAGATGGAGAGAGAGTGAACAAGAGTTGCAGTCTGGTCTGATCTGGAGAAGATATTAGCCTGGATCTGAGCAAGGACACAGCCAGGAGTTGAACACGTGTTGTTTTAGTATAGTTTAAAGGCAGGTAGGTTAGTAGTAGTTTTTACAGTAAGTGGAAGTGGGTTCCTTGTGGTAGGTTAGTAGTCGTTCTCACAGTGGAAGTGGGTTCCTTGCTTTTGCAACATAGTGAGAGTGGAGGCTTTGTCCAGCTGTCTTAGAGGGTTTGGATAGAGGCAGAAGCTCTTTATCTGTATTTCTAAGTGTTCTGTTTGGGTTGTAAGGCTTAATGATGCTGTTTAGTGCTGGGCAGGCTATGGGGTTTGTAGAGCATGTTGTGGAGTGTTAGTAGTTGGGTATACAATAGGTAGTTGGGGAATTCTAGCCAGTTTAGTTTTTTAGTGACAGACAGTGGTAGGTTCTAGTTTTTGAGCTGGTGGCAAACTTGGCCACTTTATTATAGCACTGTTCCATTTTGGATCTATAGGAGCCCTGTAAATTGGTAAGTGCTTGTGTGCCATAAAGCAGGGGGGGTAGAAGGAAAGTTTTGGCAAGGGTGGTTTTGGAAGAAGAGGTAAGTGTGTGTTTGTTTCTGTAAAGTGTGCCAAGTTTCTAGTGGGTTTTCTGGTGGGTTACACGTAGTAGCTTGGTGTGGTGGACAGTTTCAATGGTGGTGGTATCAGCAGAGAGAATTTTGAAGGTATTTAGATTAGTATTACAGTTCTTTGGCTAAAAAAGAAGCAGTTTGCTTTTTTTTTTTGGGTTGAGGATTAGCTGGCAATTGGTAAGCCAGGATTCAACAGTAGAGAAACTTTGTTGAGTATCAGAGAGAAGGTGGGGTAGCATGCAAGATGTACAGATTATTGTGGAATCATCAGCGTATTATATTAATGTTCCACAAGTAGATGCTGTACAAGATCATTAGCAAAAATATTAAAAAGTAGCGGTCCGAGGATGGATCCCTGTTAATTTGCTAGAAGGGGAGATAACATTTGATGATTTTACAGATTGTTTTTGAATGTGTAGGTAACTGTGGAACCAATTTAGTGTAGGGGAGTCATTTCTAGGTTAGTTAGGAGGAGCTTTCTTTTTTTACAAACAGTTGCCAATTGCCACTATTTTGTGTATTTAAACTTGTCTGTTTTATAATTTTTATGTGCATATTTATTAAATCACAACTAAAAACAGTGGCATAGGTGCACATACATTAGTATAAAAGAAATATCATTTCCAGACTTATTAAACTTCACTCCTCCTTCTGAACATTATTCTGCACATAATTCTTCACACAGATTCCATTTACTTCTATGTATTTTGCACTTTCCTTTTGCTAAGAATCACACTTCCTGTTATTTTATTTCCTTTGTAATATTCATTCTTTCAATTACGGTTACTATTGTATCATTTTTTGGCACTAAGGACAATGAGGTACTCTATTTCTGTGGGCTTATTTAAAACAAGTGATACAAGTGATGAGCTTTGCATAACTGCATATTATGAGAGGCCCTTCATTTTTTGATCTGTTAGGAGGTAATGTTTCTATCTACAATACATGTAGCACTACAGTGGTGTTTGAATAGTAGTTTGTAATCTTGCATTATCATTTGGAGCATTTTTGGGGCCTCCCAGTCCACAATACTCCTCACCTAATCACACCCCTCACTGTATGCCATGCCCTTCTACGGTTATTGTTTGATAAAGAACTCAAAAGATTACCACTTCTGTGACCTGTTCAGCTTCTTCAAGGCACATTCATTCACTCATCTAGTTAGCCATTCATTCATTTTCCAATTATATCAAGAACCTATTCTGTAGAAAATAACTTGGTATAGAATGCCACTACCAAAAATAACTCCGACTAGAAATTATACTTAAAGCCGACATTTTTGATGAATGTCTAGAATTTGGGTTCCCTAATTAGACTAGTTCTATTATTTCCTTTGTGGTTATTGCACCTCTTAATTCTGTTGAAATTCCCATGCTGTTCTTTCCTCCAGGGGCCTGTTAAACTCTATTAGTCAAGTTGGGCGCTCTAGATGACACCTTTAGTCTTGCTAGGTGCTCTCCACGTCTTCTGTTCCTAAGGTCAAAAAGGGTTCCAGTTTCCTCAGCTTCTTGCTGCTACCAGCGATTAATTCTGCATCCATTTCTGTTAATAAGTGCATACATACATACATGTAAATGTGCACGTATACGTGCATATACATAATATACATAATAGTTCCTTCAGTTTTTTTTTCTGACCAGTTTGGTAAAATAAAAAAAAAATAATGGCCTTATTATATAATTAAGTTCACTGTTTAACTGTGGTTTCCTGCAAGCTGTTTAACATTTATTAGACTATAAGAAACTGAGCAGTTAACACAAAATGGGTGTGTTTACAGATGAGAAAGTGTGCATACCTCTCAAGTGTGCCTAATTAGGGGGAATGTTCTTCATTATGAGGCTTAAAAAGTCCATGCGCCTCGTAGTTCCACATTGAAAGAGTCTGTCATACATTCAGTGTTAATTTCCTTTTTTTAACTAATATCTGCGGTAACTAATACTGAATCATGTTAATTCATCAAAATATTTTATTAGTACAAAGTAACACATTTTAAGCATTCTGTGAAACTTCTAGTCGAAGTTTTTAGTAAGCTGTTTGTAGACAGTCTGATGTTTATTTTGTGGAAATGCACCACCAGAAATTTAGTACATTACTGTTCCGATTCTGGCAGTACATTTTCACACTCAAAATGTGTGGCTAGCATAGATTTTGTAGAAGTTTGCTGCTTACAGTCCTGCAGCAAGATTTATTCTGCCTGAATGAAAGAAAAAAAAGTTCTGCCTGAATGAAAGAAAAAAAAGTTCAGCCTAAAAAAAAGAGTAGTAAGTTACCATTAGCTAGACCTCATGGCAATGGTAGCACAGCGGTGAGTGCTTATTGCGTTCTGCACACCACCACGTCACTGGCAATTTCCTTCATCCATTCAGAGATATGCTTATTTATTTATTTTTAACTAGCATGTTAAGAAATAAATAAATAAAAATACTTACCTAATTCTAAGTCCGTGTCCCAACCAAGGCAAAGTCCCGATGCTTGGTGAAAAAGTTGGTGAATATCTTTTGATCTCACTCACTAGCCAGCAGCATACCAACTCATCAATGCACTATGGTGACAGTTTTAACCTTATCAGTCTGGGTCAGAGCGCAAGGGACTATATGCATCACAAGGGGAGCAAGAGTATATATCCAAAAATGCCTTACTCCTGTAAACTCACAGTTTTAATCTGCTAGCATAAAAGAAGCATTCCCAAGAGATGCTTCTTTGACGGGCTCAGTTGTGCTGGATGCCGTATTTGGATTTACAGGCAGAAGTGGATGGCATTGAGAAGAGCAGTGCTGTCTTTAGCTGCGGGGTCCAGTTACATCCAGTTGGTGAAATCATCCTAAGACCGGACCTGTTTATATGCATAATATGGCAACTGAGTTTTCCACTGAGTAACATGACTTAATACACTTGAGATGACCTCATAATTTCTGGAAGAGACTGATTTAGGATTATTAGAGGATGAATTTAGATATACTTCATTGACCAGACCTGTCAGTAATAAACAGTAGTCGTCACTTCTGCGATGAGTAGGAACTGTACTAACCTGCCAGCAGTCAGGGAAGAAATTTGTGAGACAAATGTGAAATATATTTTTCTGCAAGTAGAAAGATATACACTTTGCTCTGAATTTGGTCTTAGACAAAGGAGACCAAAATCACCATTGACATTTGTGAAGAGATTAATCCCCATAAGACGTCTATTCTTCTGACACTGAAGAATGTTCATTTCTACTGACCACATCTCTGCTGTCCCCCAGTTTTGGTTCTTGATGTTCTTTTGCACCCTTTTTGCTTCCTTTTATAACTCTGCTTATCCAGCTGTAGTGTCCATCCTCTCTTCGTAGCCCGTTTTGGTTGAGAGACCAGCTTTTTGACATATTGCACTAACATATTCCTCAGTATCTGCTTTCACACACACTTAGGTACAGGTAATTTCATGTGTAGACAGTGTGTCCTACACACCAGCCATATTACGTATGCAAAAAGAGATTTCCCATTATACTTCTAGGATGCAGATGAAGAGTGGTGCATCTAACAGTGTAGTAAAGAACAGAACTTTGTTAGCTGTTATATGGCTAAACAAGTAATAGATAAGGAGTAGGATGCAGGGAAAGGGGTACAAGAGGGAGAGTAAGGCCATGACTGGGAGCGAGTATTCGTCAGGACCCGTAGGCTTGATTTTATTCTGCAAAACACTGAAAGGACGTGCAAGGATAAATTTCTTTTACAGCTATGCCTTGCTTTATGATGTTTAGGTTTTGGTACTGGTTGTACCCTGTATGAAGCAACCCAATGCTCTGCATGTATGGAAAATGCACGGCCAAACCATTCACAATACAAACACCAGTGGCCAGCATGGAGTAAACCAAGCACTATGAAAAATAATTATAACATGAATACTTTATTCAGACTGGTTTTGGCTAACCAGCCTTCTTCAGTGAACAAGCATTTTCACAATGACAGAGTGCAAAAGCTCAAGAAGAAACCTGGGAGGAGGAAGCTGCAGAGCCTCCAAGTAGCCATGAAGAATGGCAGCAGCAAAACCAGCTCTGGCTCTGGAGATACCACCCAGCTGGTAATGTTTGGTAAAGGTATGCACAGAAGGCAGGTAGCAGCTTCAAGAATAGAATTAGTGTCTAAGCCTTTGAAAAAAGCACCAGAAGAAGCCACAGCTGTAGTGGAATGAGCCTTTACAGAAGAAGGGAGACTCTCGCTATGAAAACTGTAACAAAAGGAAATAGCCTTTGAAATTCAAGTGGAAATAGTTTGCTTGGAAACAGCCAAACCTAAAGACCTAGGGTGAAAGGAAATAACTGGTCAGACTTCCAGATAACTTGAGTTTTATCCAAGTAAAATCTGAGCTGTCTATGCACATCTAAGTTATGTATCACCCTCTCACTGTCAGATTGCGGAGAGGGAAAAAAGGTAGACAAATTAATAACAAATTAATAGACTGTTTAAGAGACAACTCATTAACACCTTGGACATGAAAGAAGGATTAGTATGCAAAGACACCCTGTCCTCATGGAATATCAAAAAAGGTGGACAAGCCATAAGGGCTTGCAACTCAGACACCCATCCGGCAGAAGTAAGAGTTAACAAAAGAACTGTCTTCCAAGAACAATGTTGCAAGGAAGCTGAAACAGCAGGCTCAAAAGGAGCCTGAGTCAATTTTTCCAGAACAAAATTAAGATCCCAAGGAGGAGGAACAGGCTTACAGGGAAGTCTAATATTAAGGACACCTTTAAGAAACTGCTTAGCCTCAAATCTAGAAGCTAATGGAGGAGTTAAAGGCAGACAAGCAGAAAGAGCTGATAGGTGGGCCTTAATAGAAGAATAGGCCAAACCAGTATTGAGCAACTCACGCAAGTAAGAAAGAGCCAAAGGAACATCCTCAGACAGTGGTTCCAGGTCATGAGAAAGACACCAAATAGAAAACCTCTTCCATTTAGATAAGTAGGATTTCCTAGTAGTAGGTTTCCTGTCCTCCTGCAGGATCTGCAGCATGTCCTCAGAAAAAAAGGTGTCAATGAGGACTCAAAACCCTATCACCCACAGTGTTAGTTGAAGCGTGGGCAGGTGAGGATGGATGAGAGACCCCTCGTCTTGTGTGAGGAGATCCACCCTGTGAGGTAACTTGTGATGATTGCCCCTGGCGAGATGCAGAAGTAGAGGGAACCAGTGCTGTCGCAGCCAAAAGGGAGTCACCAACAAAATTTTGGGAGCATCCTGTTGAATCTTGAAGAGGACTCTCAGAATTAGAGGAAGGGGAGGGAGTGCATAAAGAAACATCCCCTTTGAAGAAAATGAGAGGGCATCCACCTTCCAGACCAGAGGACCTGGGACTATGGCATAAAATGAAGGAAGTTGTCTGTTCAAAGGGGAGGCAAAGAGATCTACTTGAGGAGTTACCCCACTGATGAACAGTGTCTAGAAACACATCCCTGTGAAACATCTATTCATAGGATTGAGTGAAGGACCTGCTCAGATTGTCTGCTACAGTGTTCCAATCTGAAGGAATGTAAACTGCCTGAAGAGTCACACGATATTGGATAGCAAGATCCCTTACCAGGAGTGCCAGCTGGCAAAGGTGGTAGGATCTTGTACCCCCGTGTGTTGACATACCACATGACTGTGGTATTGTCCGTGAATACCTTGAGAGGCCCTGCAGAGGAGAGGATAAAAGGCCTGAAGAGCCAGTATAAGAGCCCTCTACCCTTTGATGTTGATGTGCTCCTTCTGCTGACGAGGCGAGCACACTCCTTGAACCTTCAGGGAGCCAAATGTTGCTCGCCATCCCACAGCTGAAGCATCTGTGAACAGATCCTGAGAGGGAAGCGGAGGCTGAAACGGGAGCCCTGAATTCAGAGATAACTGCTGAATCCACCACAGAAGTTTGACCTTAAGACACGAGAGAAGAGGAACAGGAAAGTCTAGAGGATGCATATGGTGAAGCCACACCGACTTCAGAAACCAGTGGAACTTCTTCATGTGGAGTCTGGCCAGAGGAAGCATTGGAAAGGTGGAAGCCATGAACCCCAGAGCTCTCAGAAACTCCCTGGCTGAAATGGAGGCCAGAGGAAGAAGAGTTTGAGAGAATGAAATGTGAGCCAGTGCCTTTGGAAGAGGCTGGGATGCCAGCATTGGCACCATTTGAAACCTGCAACCCAGAAAGACATGATCCTGAGATGGAGTCAGGGAAGGCTTGTTGAATTTTATTGTGAACCACAGGCTCAGAAAAAGAGAAATGGTAAAATGAAAATTTTGCAAAAGGACCTCTGTTGAAGATGCCTGAACCAGCAGGTTGTCCAAATAAGGAAAGATTTGGATCCCTTGAAGCCTGCAAAAGGCAATCACAGCAGGAATGCATTTGGTGAAGGGCAATAGAAAGGCTAAAGGGCAAAGTACAGAACTGAAAATGCCAGGAAGCAACAGAGGAATGCAAAAAATCTCCTGAAAAGAGGATAGATCGGAATACAGAGATAAGCATCTTTGAGGTCCAGAGACACCAGAAAGGCCTGAGGGAACAAGAGAGGAAAAAGGGTGTGAAGGGACAACATCCGAAAGGAAGGCACCTTCAGAAAGGTGTTCAGATGAGAGAGGTCAAGAGTAGGTCTCCAAGTACCGTCTTTTCTAGGCACCAGAAACATTCTTGAATAAAACCCTTTCCCACTTTTGGACACAGGCACTTCTCAAATAGTATCCTGAGACAAGAGGTCTCGAAGAACTTCTGGGGAAAAAAGGAAGCTGTTCCTGAGGAGGGTGAGGAATGCCCATAAAAGGAGGACGGGAAATCTAGACCATGAATTACCCTTCACCCAATAAACAGAAAAACGGTAAAAAAAAATGGATGTATGCAACAGACTGGAGGTTCAAACAGCGTTCGGAATGGCGGCAAAAAAGTTCTGAGGATGGTACACCTGAACATCACTTTTATACTCTACCTTACCCAAGGAGTAAGCAGGCGGTGTTCAGCGTGCCTTAAGCAATGGAAATCTTTTGTAAACTGGCCGGACAGAGTGCTTCACGGCAGGGGATCCCATTAGTAAGGAATTCTGCAGCAGTGAATGTAAGGACATCATACTGTAACATACTTTGTTATGCATTTTGTAAGCAACAGCAGTGACAGGTTGTTGTAAGAACTATTGTTGCAGTGTGACATATTTTGATAAAAAAGATAATAGAGTAACAGAAACGGTGTAAAGACAGATGCATTTAAAGTAAAATGGCATACCATTTTGACAGAGTGACATGAAGGTAAGTGTAAAATTAAGCAGTGACAGAACAACAGAGTGCTGTTAGTGTACAAGCCCGATTTAATGTCATTCAGGAGGCGGCTAGATCAGTGTGTGTGTCATTAATGGATATTTTCTGTTCAGTCAAATTACACAGAAGAGTGGCTGTTCACCTGAAACAAACTAATGGACAGATGATTTGCAAAACTGTTCAACTAACAGAGACTTGGAAATTCTCAGCTACCTAAATTTTATAATCTTCTTTTTTCATGGAAATAATAGAAGCAGAACACTTAGAGGTAAAAACAGAAGCCTGATTAAAAAGTATTTTCATGTGTCCTGTATGATCCATGCAGATTGTCAGCATACAGCTGCAGTGTTTTCCATCTGTGAGTGCAGTACAATTCTGACACAATAATATCATTAAACTGAACAAATCAAATGTTACTTTTTTCTAAAGAAGCATCAGGAATCCATTCACTTTTTTAAAAGGAACAGTGTAGCGATCCAGACTACATTATCTGTCTATCTATCTGTCTGTCTATCTATCTATCTGTTTTTGATGGTGAGGTGGGAGACAGTTAATCCAAGTTAAAACTAGATTTACTTCATTGTTTATACACATTATTTTATGATGCTATGTTACTGCTTTAAAAAATTGCTAATGTTCTGATGTTCTATTTCTAGTCTCCTTTCTCAGATGTTTTGCTGTAGTTCTGTCTAGATTATTCCTTCCTACATTTGTGCAGGCTTAATTTACTCCTACTAGCTTGATTTCCAGTGTTCCACTGGGCAGTGTAGGAGATTGCAAATCTGAGTAATTAAGCTAATTAGGGTGGGCTGCAACACTGAAATAAATAGCTGTGAGTACAGACTGGTAGTTGTGAAGATCAAACCACGAGTACAAGTACCTCATTTGATATAAAGAAGAGACACCTTTAAATGCCTTGTGCACGTGGTTTGTATATGGAGTAAATCAGTTCACATAATGAGTAAAAAAGGGTCGTTTTTTATGTGGTAATTTGTTTCTTACAGGTACTGGGGGGCTGAGTCCCTGCCGTCGTCCTGTAACTAAAATTAAAATTGCAGAACTTAATGAAAATCAGATTAAGCATGATGTCAGTTAATCTTGTTGGGGGTCATAGTGTTGGAGAGGAATACAGTATTCAATAATGAAATAGAAACTATTCTTTAATCCATATTTGATCTGAGATTAAGTTCATATGCTCATAGGTTACAAGGCATTTGAGTCAGAAGACCACATCCACCTTGCTAACACCCACCCTCATGCTGCACCCATCATCTCAAGAAGGGCAAAGCACATCAGTTCTAGAACAAATTTATGGGGGTGTCACATTATTTAACTTGTAGGAGAGGTCTGTTCCAGGAAGAAGTAGGTATTGGGCAATAAATATATCATTCTATCAAGTTTTGTTTATCTGCTGGTGATTTGGGAGGGTGTTGGGGAGTTGTATAATGATTATGTGTTTACCTCATAGACACAAAGTACAGGGTTTGATTCTCACCATTGAAAGGGCGATTGGAAAGGCTTAAATGGTTCATAAACACAGCTAGCCTAGTACTTACCTACTTAGGTCTCTCAATCTGTTTTTTTAGTGGAGCTGTTTGATTTGCTGAGATGCAGAGGATTGAGGAAGACAGGGTCTGTAATTGCTTGGATGCAAGGCATTGATGTCTTTCTGTCTCTGTCTCTGTCTATGTAAGACACAGAGTGAAGATACAGTGATTCAAGCCTTTCTTAGTAGCTCAGTGTCTTTAGACCAGCAGTCTTATTGGTTATGAATCTCTGGGCCCTTTCTAATTGCCTGTTTTGTCTAGATAGGTGCACTCCAAAGTGGGCATTGTACTTCAAAATAGGTCTAATTAGGGCAACGTATGGGGGTATGATAGACTCTTTTGAAGTAGATGATAAACCTTTAGGTATTGGTTGTGCTACATAAAGTGATTTATTGACTGATGTAGTTACATGATGGTCACATGAGACAGAATTATCGATCCAGGTTCCCAGATCCCTAACTTATATTGTCATTTTGGGGAGGAGCATTAGCAATGTATTTTGATGAAAAAATGCTGTTTCCCAAATGGAACAATACTACACCTATTTTATTTAATTGTTGCCTTTAAGTATACCACTTGTTTATAAGGGGATGTTCCTGCTGCTGTCAAATTGGGATTTGACATTAATGCCCAGTCTGCAATCAGCTGCGAACTTAATTAATCAAAGTTCCAGATATTTGGTCTGGACATCAGAGAATTATATGCAGAAAAGGTGGGTCCCAGTGTTGAGCCTGAGGGACACCAGTACTTACTTTTACACTTATAGGTTGTGCTTGTCAGTCTATCAGTGTGGGTTCTGTCTTTTAGACAGTTTATCAGCCTCACCACATAAAGATCATTGTTTAAGACACTTTGTTTATTGATCACACCAGCATAGGAACAGTGTTGGATGTTTTGGCCAGATCAGATAAGTTGTGTGGACAAGATGACCACTATCAAATCCCTTTGGTAAAGCCAAACTGATGTGAGTCTTGTAGTTAATGAGGTCAATTGTGATGCATTCTGTAGTTTTGCAAATCAGACTAGTCATGCTAATGGGCCAGTATTTCCCAAGGTCCATGGTGTGTGGGGAAGGTCAGATCTGGACATTTATGTGGGTATAGAACTTGTTGGTATAGATAGCAGCTGTCTCATTTTTGGGACTGGTGATATAAATACAATTTGGCATAAAGTTTAATAAATTTGACCATTTGAAGTGCTTAGATTTATAATTATTGGCTGCAAGGTTTAGTGATTTTGAAGAAGAAGGTTACAAATTTGCAGTCAAACTCAGTCAGAGATGAACCAATTAAAAGGGTGGTACGTATGGAAACTGGATTGTAAGAAACAGGTCCAAAATATTTTGACCTCTGGTTGGTACATTCACTATATATTCCAGAGAGCTTTTGTTCATTATATCTAAAAATCTGTAGGTGTATCCAACTTGTGAGGTATATGTGCTCCATTTAATTGAAGGATAGCCAGAATCAACCAATTTTTGGTAAAAGGCAGTTTCTTGAATACTTCCAGGAATCTGTTGTGGTCATCTGGGGCATAGAGTGTGTCCTATAGCAAGCTATAAGTTGGTAATTTGTTTTGCTTAGGATACGTTGGAGCTTGCTAAGCTCTGTTTGTGGGTCACTGGCTACATGTCTTGAGGTGATATTTTCATTGACAAATATGAATTTGCTTCCACAGATTCCCTCAGGTTTACATTATTGATACGTTCAAAACCCAGGTGCAGAAGGAGTACTGTCTTTATACTTTAACTAAGTCTCAGTGACTTCACAGATATGGATGTGTTCAAGATGCAGGAGACCCTCAAGGATAGGCAGTTTATTATTTTTAAGACTTCTGGCACTGAGTTAGAGCAGCCTTTATGAAATGTGGATTTGGAATTGAATTTAGGCTGGTTATTGTATTATTGTCAGCCAGAGTGGAATGTCCATTATCTAGACTCTGCTTAAAAAGGCACTCTGGGGGCAGCAAGTGCTTTAGTCAATATGTGAAGCCTTGGAATGTGGGATACAAGCCACTGCTAGTGAAGCAAGCTGGACTGTGACCATTTCATCCCATGCTGACACATGCTGGGTCTCTTTAGCATGACACTATCTAGTTAGCGTATTGTTCAAGTCCGTTATTTTTTCACTGTATGGAGGCATTATTTTTTGGTGAAGGTTGGAGTCCAATCAGGACGTGTGTCTTACCTGTTTTTGACACATACATATTGAGAGCCAACATGTCTCTGTGCATGTCCCTCAGGACTGAGTACCTCAACTTATTTGCTCCCACAAGGGCTACTTCAAGGTCATAGTCATATTTGCACGGTGTAGGGGACTTATAAGCCCTTATAACATCACAGACGCTGGTGCCAGAGAGACAATTAACTATCACCCTGTCCTAGTCCAGTCTTATAAGCATGGAGTCAGTGTGCCTGACAATGGCTTCACCTTTTACCAGGGCATTTCTAAATGTACTTGGGGTTATATTGGTTGTAAACAGTTTACAGCCAGCCTGGTGAATTGTTACTATGTGTGAGTGTGGTGATGATGTGTTTGTAGATCTCTGCCGAAGCTTTATCTTCCTAGTTTTAGGTGGCTTGGGTAGTGACTTATTCACAGCCACACATTGCTGTGGTATGTTTATAGAGAGGTATTTTTCGTACATTCACCATCTTATTTGCTGAGAGAATTTTGTTCATGTGTGTAGATTTGTATATGAGCATTTGACAGTATCTACACTGCCTAAGTGCTTTGAGGCTGGCAAAAGAAGGGATACAAGTCTTTTGGTCATCCGTTTCATCTACATAAGTCTAGGTCTGAGAAGGGGGAAGTGCTCCACTGTGTGGTTTGAAGATTAGTTATTAGTTACTAGAACAAGGATCTTAAGTGCAAAAGGTCAGTAGGTACAAGGATTGTAAATGTAAGAGGTCAGTAGGTACAATGATCTTAAGTGCAAGTGGTCAGAAGTTACAAGGATTGGAAGTGCAAGAGGTCAGTAGGTACAAAGATCTTATCTGCAAGAGATCAGTAGTTACAAGGATTGTAAGTGAACAGTAGGTATAAGGATCTTAAGTGCAAGTGGTCAGAAGTTACAAGGATTGGAAGTGCAAGAGGTCAGTTGGTACAAAGATCTTATGAGTAAGAGGTCAGTATGTACAAGGATCTTAACTGGAAGAAGTCGGTAGTTCAATGGTCTTATGTGCAAGAGGCCAAAGTAGCTGCAATGGCAGTAGTAAATAGAATATAATAAGCAGGATGACCATGATAACAGCAATAGCAACAGTAAATAACAAGCATATGAGATAACCAAGGCATTAGCAATGACAGGAGTAAATAGGCCACAATAACCAGTATACTGAATGCAGTAGCAAAGGCAGTACTAAGTAACAAGCCTACAAGACGTTGAAGCTTGCAGGACAAGAACTTAAGTGGAAGAGGTCACAATAACCAAGATAGCAGCAAAGGCAGTAGTAAGTAAATAACATGCCTACAAGCAGTTTAAGCAACAAACATAACTAAAATGATAGCAGTACATATGAGAGAATGAAACTCCAAGAGTAAAACAACAGAGAACTAAAAGTGCTTGGAGAAGCCCTGTGCAATCATGCTCAGCCTATAGAAAATTACTACAAGTGCTTGGAGAAGCCCTGTGCAGTCATGCTCTGCCTATAGCAAAATTATAACTCTGAACGCTCAAATGAGCATCAGTCAACAACTGTAGCAAATAATCTGATAAGTCACTTGGAAGGAGAAATTAAGAAACACACTCCCTGGTAATGTACAGTGTCATCAACTGCAGTCATGCAGGGTGTGCAGCATCACAAATCTCCATTCAAATGGGTAAAGTCAAAAATGCAGAAGAATTTAAAATATTGTACAGGCAAGCAACAGCCAATAGAAGTGCACAATGCAAACTCACTTCCAGCAAGTAATAGCTTGCAACACTGCAAATTCCCATGTTCTTACAACAGGAATATTGCTAAAACAGTTCTAAACTTTAAAAATAGTGTCAGGTAATACAAGTCTCAGTATTGGCTATAACATTAGTTAGATTAGGCACTTCCTACTTTTTTTTTTGGGGGGGGGGGGGGAATCTATAGTCAAATCCAGTAACTAAATCTCAGTAAGGAATAGTCAAGCAATGTTACACAATTCTGCTTGTAGATGGTTAAAGCTGAGCAATGCAACAGAATTGAAAACAATGCACAGGCAAACAGACAGAAATCTGGTCATGGCATTTGAGAAATTTATCTGCTATTTTTCAGTTAAGTGCCATGGGATCTTTCCCATCCAACTACCATCAACTCAGGCAAATACAACCTTGTTATAGCGCCACATGCAAAGGATAGTATGTTTCCTCCTTAGGCTGCACTGCAGTGTCATATTGGAGAAAATGAATACATGTACCTGTTCTGGGAATAGAACCCCTGAGTTCTGATTTTCCAGTACCAAAGGTGAGCAGGTAATTATGACTTTTTGAAAATGCAACAAATCTATGTGTATTTACACACAGAAAAACAACAATCTGAAAAAGATCAGTATTTTTTTAACCAAAATTGATTACTCGAAAAAACACTACAGTTTTCCTCCCTATAGTACTGATGCTTATAGACTGGAGGGTAAGTGTGTGCATGTGTGTTTTGTTAGGTAAACTCTGAAATCAGTTCATTGAAGTCTTCTTGAATCTTACATAGAAACTGAGTTGCACAATTATCATGCATTTGTGTGAATTATGGATTAATGTGATAAACCAAAATAAATTATACAGCCTAGATCTCTGTCATTAGTTAATTTTGACTTTTTTTCTTATTTTAATTTTTTTAATGTATGCAGTCGTTTCACATTTGTCATGAGTTGTTGAATTAAATTACAGACTGAATATCATTGACTTTCTGCTACAGAAACGATACCCTGGGACTGAGCAGTGTTTGTGAATTAATGAATAGTATTGTATGATGGTTCATTATATGCCCTAAGAAAGATCATCCAGCAACTCGGCAAAACATTGATATTAACCAAAGGTGAAACAGTGTTAGACGTATTGGGAAAAGTTCTAGCTGAACCAAAAATAGCCATCTTGGAAAATTATACATAGTATTAAATTGAGCAGATACTCCATAAACGGCAGCTTGGTATGCACACAATGTCATTTTTGATGTATGGCTTTCTTGTTGTCTTCTTTGTGGTTATTTGGCTCTATCTCCATTGCCCATCTAGTGTTTTTGCATCCATAACCTCATTAATTTTACAGACTTCTTTTTTGCACTTTCATTCATTTTACAAACATTTTCTGTACTTTAGTGTCTCATTACTTGCATTGTAAGAATTTCTGTTATTATACTCTCTTGCCTTGTTATTTTTTCTGTATTATGGGATGAGGTAAAGCTTTGATAGGGAAAAATTGTACTATCATTTACCTGAAGAGGAGACATTGCGTGAGAAAGTAATTAAGTTACATGGGTCTATCACTTCGAAGTTTACCTCTTCGAAGGCTATTGCTGGTATTGATAGACTTATGGATAACGTTTTACTCTATGAGAAACGGCTCTTAGACCAGAAAAAACAAAAGATTGAGAGAGGCATGTTTGATTTTAATAATGGCCAAATTTTTGTTTGGCCTAGGACTATGCATGGAAGAACAGAGAGAAAGATCCATGCTGGTGACATTATTAATGTGAACAATGATTTTACGACATGTGGTTTTGAATGCAATAATGAGCCTAATACTGTTACATGTGGCAATTTGGAATGTACTGGGGTGGTGGACAATGTTGTCCCTGCTTCTGAACATATTAATGTTGTCTCTGCTACTGAACATCCTGATACTGTGAACTTATATCCATCTGTGGTTACCATTAATAAGAATACAAACAATAAAGTGTGTGTGGTTGGGACATCTGCTATTAATAGTGTGCAAAATGCATGTACTACTCAATTGGAGAGTGTTACCAATCCTGTTGTAAGAAAGAAAATTGTAGAATATAGAAGGACAGAGGGAAATGATGTTAGTAATAGGGATACCCCTTTCCCGATACAATCACCCCGCTTCAAGGGGAGAACATGCTCCATGAGCAGAGGCCGTCAAAAACGGAAAGTGATGGAAACAGAGCAGGTTGGCCCTACAATAAAGAAAATGTGGAGTGTGAAGGGGAATCCATTGTAATTAATTTGTCCAACAGGATACTGAGTCATGATGAGGAATTTGTGTTGAATAAGGGCTTAACATTTATTCCTAGTAAGAACAGTGATATCACTGATACAATGATTGATATAAAAATGTTTATGAGGAATGTGCAATTGAAGTTACAATATGGAACTTCGGGGGTTAGGAAGGAAAATTTGAACGTTTTTAGACCAGTGAGTACTTATGTTCCAATCCTACATCCTGTTTTGGAAACTTATAATAGATTGGTGGAACAAGACCTTTATAGATATTATAGCGACAGTAGTAGTCAGAATAGAAACAGGAGGGGAAGGAATAATTTAACGTATGCACAAAGGCAAGCCCTGGATAATTTGAGGAAGGATGATTCCATCATCATCACCCCTGCAGACAAAGGAGGTCCCATCGTAGTTATGGATTTTGAACAATATAAGGATAGTGTCCACGATATGCTGAGCGATACCTCTTTTTATAGTAAGTTGGACTTGGATGAAGTGAGGGTAAAAGTATTTCGTGTATATGACACTATAGATGATTTGTACAGATGTAACATTATTGATAGGAACCTATCTAGGTTTTTGAAGGTAATTAATCCCTTAATGCCTGTACTTAAGGGCCTTCCTAAGGTCCATAAGGATGTATCTAACCCTCCGATGAGACCCATAGTTTCGGGGCAGGGATGGTTGACTCAACCATTCTCACTGTATGTGGAAAAACAATTAAGACCCATCATTGATTCTAATGATATTATTTTGAAAGACAGCAAATAATTTTTAATTAGTTTGTATGAGTATGTTAATACATTAGATGAGAGCAGTGAGTATTTCTTAGTCACTTTTGATGTAGTCAGCCTCTTCACTGTCATTCCCAATGATAGTGGGGTTGATTGTATACAGGAATATTTAAGGAAGTATTCATCTTTAGATATCAATAAAATTGAATTAATAGCACTTTTTCTTGAAATTATATTAGAAAATAATGTGTTTTTATTTGCGAATGAATTATATTTGCAAAAGGATGGCGTAGCTATGGGCACATCCTATGCCAATAGCTACGCCAACCTTGTTATGGCTATATGGGAGAAGGAAACACTAATACCAAGTCCAAGGTATAAACAGCATGTTACATTCTATAAGAGGTTCGTGGACGACCTCTTTTTAATTTGGAGGGGGAGTGAAGTACAATTACATGAGTTTGCGGATTACATCAATAACACCACTAGTTATTTAAAGTTTACTATGAGTTATTCTAAAAACTACTTATCATTTTTGGATGTAGACATTATTAGACTGCAGAATGGTCTACTGAACACTTCTGTTCATAGGAAGAGTTGTTACAAAAATACTCTACTTCACAGAACAAGTATGCATCCGTTACATGTTTTTGGTTATGTTATGAGAGGACAGGCCATGAGGGCATCTCGTCTTAACCCCACAGATGATGGCTATAGGAAAGAGATCTCTGGTCTGAGAACGAGGCTGTTATGCAGGTCATATAGTGAAGTTGAGATTAATAAAGCTTTCACTGATACTAGTGGGTTGAGGAATACTATAGCGTATCCATATTTTTCTAGTGGAGGATGTTCTTCATCTCACATTGCTGCAGTCCTTACATATGGGTAGTCCGCTGTCCTCGGTCGGCCCGAATACCAAAGTATTAGGCTGACGTCGGTCATGGCGCTCAGATCTGACATCAGAGCGTCAGGGTATTAAAGCGCATGACCGACGTCATATCCTCAGTCTTTTTTGCCGCATGGTCCGATGCAGAAGCAGCGTTTGCAAGTGCCGTTCGCTCTGAAATTGTCGTATTCTGAGTTTCAGACCGAAACCAAGTTGGGCTAAGTACCCCGTTGGGGAATATTTTTGTTTTTTCTTGCCTCAGTTTATTCCGGATGTCAGAAAAAGTGAATAATTGTATTTCTTGTGGGAAACAGATACCGCATAGGGATTACCACTCTCTTTGTATTCCTTGTTTGGGACCTGAGCACGACGTAGTCGGGTGTCGCTTTTGTGCTAGGTTTAATAAGCGCACCATTAAACGTAGGTTAGATTGTGCTAGGCTTGTCTTCGGTAAGCGGTGTAATTATAATATGCCGTCGGATCCTCCGACGCCCGCTACCGCGAAGAAGCGCAAAAGAGAAATCTTTAAAGTCCAGGCAGGATGAGTCGTCCGTTACGGACGCCGGTTATTTAGAAACTACGGTGGAATCTGTGGATCCAGCCGAGGTTTCAGTTGAGTCTCAGGGGGAGGCTTTAATTTTGCAAGATGTGGCCTCTCAGGAGTCAGGTCAGGCTGAGGGGGCCTCTCAGGTTGCTGTTCTCCCTTCCTTGCCTAAGGTGGTTAGGCCTTCTCCTTCTGTCTCTAAAGCTCCTTCCAAAGGCAGGCCTGGTTTACCTTCCACGGGTGTCAGTCCTAGTTCTGCAGGTTCTGTGCCTAAAAAACACATGCTTAAAATGGCAGAAGATTTAATTTCTTTAATCAGAGGTTCTATGCCCCCTCCTGATAAGAGACCTAGGGTGGAGCCAGAGGTAGAAAGTTTGGAGCAGGCTTCAGATTACTCAGAGTCTTGGCTGAAGACATTCAGGATTTTCCTCCTTATTCTGATTCAGACGCAGAGGATTCCACTCCTTCTGCTTCTCCTCCAGAGGATTTTTCTTTTTCAGAAACCCTGCATTCTATGAGGAAGCATTTTAAATGGGAAGGTCAGGATTTCTCAGATTCCCGAAAGAGGCTTAGGGAATTTTTGTTGTTACCACAGCATAGGCCCTTGGCTATACCTCCTGTTTTGGATGTTGTTCAAGACGTTTTCTCCGAGGCTTCCCTTAATCCAGACTCTCTGCCTCCTGCGCCAGCTAAGCCGGACAGGTATTACAGGGTACCTGAGGCTCATAAATATCTGTATAAGAGTCCAAGGGCTGACCCAGAAACTATTAGCCAGGGACCTAAGGGTGTCAGGGCTTCTGTTGTAAAGAATCCAGTTCCTATGGATAAAGATGCTAGAGCTTTGGATAGATGGGGTAAGAAGGTGTATACCTCTTCCACTTTAGCAATGAGGGCTTTGAATTGCCAGTTTCATATGTTGAAATATCAAAATTTTCTCCTTACTCAACTAAAATCTAAAGTGGATGCTTTGGCAGAGGGCATAGAGTGTAAAGAATTACAGGATTTGGTACATGCCTCTGAACAGGTGGGTAAGCATTCTTTGCAGTGTGGTTTCGATGCTTTACAGGCTTCTTCCAGGGTGGCTGCCACTGGTTCAGTTATTCGCAGGCACGCCTGGCTTAAGGATCAGAATTTGTCAGAGCATGTTAAAGCTAGAATTTTGGATGCTCCTTTACAGTCTGAAGTTTTGTTTGGTTCTCCTGTGGAGTCTGTCTTGAAGAAAATGGAAGACAAGCCTAAGTCTATGCAGACTGTTAAAGATTTTTTGCAGGTGCAGCCTCCTAAGTTTAGTAGGAATTGGCCTACTAAGGGATGGGCTTATCCTTCTGATTCACAGTCTAGGGGTAGATCTAGACGTGGTAGGAGCAGAGCTCAGAGTACTTTCAGGCCTAGAACATGGAGTTCACCTGCACAATCTTCAGGTGAGGGCAGGGGCCAGTCCTTTCGTAAACAGGCCCAATGACCTGCATTTTCAGCTGCCAGATTCTTCCTGTCTGGCAGCTCCTTTGGGAGGAAAGTTGGCACTCTTCAAGCAAAACTGGCTTTTAGTCACCCAGGACAAATGGGTGTTGGACATTATAGACCGAGGCTACAAGTTTTATTTCCATACATTGCCTCCTTTCAAAGGCATGCCAGACGTTCCTCCTCAGCAAAGGGTAGAGGCTCACAAGCAGATTTCTTTACTTCTTCAAATGGGGGCTATACAGCAGGTCCCTCTGTCAGAAGTGGGCCTAGGATTTTATTCTCGCCTGTTTCTAGTACCAAAGAAAGGAAACACTTGGAGGCCGATTTTGGATTTATCTATCCTCAACACATACCTGGACATTCCAAAATTCAAAATGTTGACGTTGCAACAACTTCTACCTCTGTTGGGCAAAGATCACTGGATGGTAACTCTGGATCTCAAAGAGGCTTATCTTCATGTTCCTATCAGGCCCAGTTGCAGGAGGTACCTGCGTTTTCGGGCTGGGACTTTACATTATCAGTTCTCTGCATTGCCCTTTGGCTTATCTACTGCGCCCAGAGTGTTCACAAAGGTTCTGGCTCCAGTGATAGCCTTCTTACGGTTAAGAGGAATACAAATTTATCCTTATTTGGACGATTGCCTGACTCTTTCTCAAGACAAGTGCGAACTTCTTCATCATCTACAGTATGTGATGGCAGTGTTAAGATGCCTAGGGTATTCTGTGAACGAAACAAAGTCCAGTCTAGTACCCTCTCAGGAAATGTGCTTTCTGGGTGTGAGACTGAATACAGCTTCCCAGATGGCTTTTTTGACCCCGGACAAGCAAAAGAACCTTACTCTTTACTTCCATCAATTGTCTCTACGGTCCAGGCTGACTGCAAGGACAGTCCTTCAAGCCTTGGGGTTCATGGCATCTTGTATTCTGGTGCTTCCCAATGCCAAACTGCATATGAGGAAGCTACAATGGTATCTCAAAATGTATGGACACAACACTGCCAAGATCTGGACACTGTCATTCAAATAATACCTTGCATTCAAAAGGAATTTTTGTGGTGGGCTCAGGAATGTCACCTAAACAAGGGACTCTCTGTGACCCGACCAGAGGCGAGTCAGATTTTAACGACAGATGCCTCGGACAAGGCTTGGGAGCACACCTCAATGGAAAATGGGTTCAAGACACGTGGCCTGCCAGACTTCAACATTTACATATCAACTTGAAGGAGATGTTAGCAGTCCAATTTGCATTGATGGCTTTCAAGGATTTACTTCACCCAGGGCAGGTGTTGATTCAAACAGACAACACAACTGTCATGTGGTACATCAACAAGCAAGGGGAACCCATTCGTACCCTCTTTGCAGGCAAGCAATGATTTTGTGGGAGACTGCTCTCAGTTTACACCTCAATCTTCAGGCAAGGTTTCTACCAGGAGCACAGAACTCCTTAGCAGATGTTTTGAGCAGACAGATAGTGGATCCCACAGTGGAAATTGGATCCTCATGTATTTGAAAATTGACAGTGATATGGGGAACTCCAGACATAGATCTGTTCGCTTCTCCACTAAATTTCCAGTTGCCAAAGTTTTGCACAAAATGTTTCATCCCACAGCCTGGAAAGTGGATGCTCTATCATTCAGTTGGAGCAATCTTCCGTCTTTGCCTTTCCGCCTCTGCCTCTTCTCTCCAAGGTACTCTTGAAGGTCAGACAAGACAAGCCCTCCATGATTCTAATAGCTCCAGATTGGCCTCGACAGCACTGGTACTCTCTGCTGAGGAGTTTAGTACGGAGCCTCCATGGTCTTTGCCTTGATTCCGCACCTTTTGTCACAGGAGGCAATAATTTCCTCAATGTCAGGATTCAGTCCCTGCATCTAACAGCCTGGCATATTCTGTTCTAGAACCTGGAGGGTCGCAGCTTCCACAACAAGTTTTGAATGTTATTTTGGAGGCCAGAAGGCCTAGTACAAGGAAAGTTTATGCTGATAAATGGAGGAGATTTTTATTTGGAGCAAAACAAAGGGCTTTGATGTTTCTGGCCTGATTTAAGTGTTTCTCTTCAATATCTTACAGAATTATTAGACAAGGGTTTGTCTTTCTCTTCTATAAAGTTCATGCTGCAGCCATTTCTGCTCACTATGACTGTGACCCTCCATTATTCTCTCATCCTTTGTTTAAGCAATTTCTTAGAGGGACAAAGAACATAAGACCCCCACGTAGAGCTCCTACTCCTGCCTGGGATCTCAATTTTGTGTTGGAAAAACTTACTTTACCTCCTTTTGAACCTGCAGCTACTGCTGAGTTGAAGTTTTTGTCTTGGAAGACTGCTTTTTTGTTGGCCATTACGTCTGCTAGAAGGGTATCTGAATTACAGGCTCTAATGGCAGTTGAACCCTTCCTAATATTTCATAAGGATAGGGTATCTCTGTGTACTAATCCTACTTTTATGCCTAAAGTGGTTTCAAATGTGGCCTTGAACCAATCAATTCATTTGCCTACTTTTTATGCAGATCCCCAAAATAAAGGGGAGAAAATTTTGCACACTTTGGATATTCACAGGCAGTTGCGTTATTATTTGAACAGGACTAAAGGGTTCAGACAGTCTCAGCAGTTGTTTGTTTCTTTTGCTTTGGGTTCTCAGGGGAAACCTGTTTCAAAACAAACTATTTCTAAGTGGATTGGCTTTTGTATTGCTTTTTGTTATTCTCATCATGGTAAGGAGATTCCGCTGGAATCAGACCTCACTCCACTAGGGCTACTGCCACTTCTACAGCTTTTAAGGGAGTAGCTACTAAAGATATTTTGGAAGCAGCTACTTGGAGTTCAGTGCATACTTTTTCTAAACATTACCACCTTCCTCTTTATTCCAAATCTAGGGCTGGATTTGCCACTGCAATCTTACAGGGCATTTTGGCAGCTCCCAATGCTTTATGATTTTGCCAGCCTCCCTTTACCTCTGCTTTGGGATTCTACCCATATGTAAGGACTGCAGCAATGTGAGATGAAGAACATAGTACAGTTTTGTACCTACCATAAATGTAGATGTTCGAAGATCCACATTGCTGCAGTCCAATCCCTCCTTCCCCTCTGTAGTTTGGAATGGTTGTATGGTTTGGGTGGTAGCTGTTATTTGTACATGCCTTTTGGGAAGTATTCTGTTTTTGGCTGTGGCCTTTCATTTTAGGGCCTTCTGACATCTGGGACAAGAAAAGACTGAGGATATGACGTCGGTCATGCGCTTTAATACCCTGACGCTCTGATGTCAGATCTGAGCGCCATGACCGACGTCAGCCTAATACTTTGGTATTCGGGCCGACCGAGGACAGCGGACTACCCATATGTAAGGACTGCAGCAATGTGGATCTTCGAACATCTACATTTATGGTAGGTACAAAACTGTACTTTATAGCACAACACAGGAAGGTGAGGGACCCCCACCCAAGATTACTAATTCCACTCTCAGTGTTCCCATTTTTTATACTAGTGATGTTTTCCACATCAGGAACATCATTGAGAAACATTGGGATGTGTTATGTGTGGATGAGGAGATTAGTAATGTTGTAGGACCAAAACCAAGGTACACCTATAAAAACAAAATGAACCTCAAGAGTATGCTGTGCCATAAAGATGGGGTTAGACATCTAAGTCCAGGTTTTAATACTAATGCATGTGGTAGTTGCAATCAATGTGGGTACATTAATAACAGTACCGTTTTTGAACAACCTGTCACTGGACAGATCTTTTCTTTTATGACAGGGACCAACTGTAGGTCAAAAAATGTCATTTATCTTGCTACCTGTTCTGCCTGTTCAGCGTTTTACATAGGTAAAACGAACAGGCAATTAAGAGAGAGAATAAGGGAGCATAATTATAAAATGAGGGTTAGAGATGCAAATAATGCATTAGCGAAACACCAGATGACAACTAGTGATGCACATATATTTACGTTTCTTGTTCTACAGAATATCTATACTACTTTGAGAGGGGGGGATGTTGAAACCTACACACTAGAGATGGAACTTAGATGGATCATCAGGTGCAGAGCAGACTCTAGTCCTGGCCTGAATGACAAGGTTAGCATTCAACCAGTATTAAAAAGAAGGAAGTTATGCAGAGTTTTAACTTGATGACATCCTGAATGTGCATGTTATGAATGGGTCATATATTTGATAAAGTGATGTGGTTTTATAAGATTTTTAGTATATTGTTTTATATATATTATTTTCTATACATATATATGAATTTTTAAGTTTATATATAAAAATTGTTAAAAATTGTATAAATATATTTATTGTCACTTTAAATGTTTGAGTTGAACTAATTGATTAATTGCATAATAGGATAATGTTTTAAGAATGGTATTTAAAGGCTGTTGATTACTCATGCTGTTACAGTCTGAAGAAGCCGTTTTTGGTGAAAGCGCTTACTGCATTTGAATAAAGAACGTTCCTGGCACTCTGGAGTTGTGTGGAATTCATCTCCTGTGGTATATTTTGCTTTTTGGTATGGACTTACGATTAATCGCATAAGCTGTTGTTGCTTTAGCACTGCAGAGTGTATGCCTATTTTTTCAAGCCTCCACGTTCCGGTTTATGGGACTTGTACTATTTTTACTTGTGGTTTTTGGAACGTGGTGCCCTAGCGCAAATCTTTTCATTTTCGTCAAAAATTGTACTTTGTTCAAGTGCCTTCTATTGGCTATTGGAAGTGATGGTTATAACTTTAGGGTCACTCATGCACAGTTCTGTACCCGTGTAATCGGTAGTGAGCTATGCTGATACATGAGTGCGGTCACATTTAGCTGCATCTGTACAGACTGCATTCCTTTTGGTATTTCACTTTTTCTGTGTGACCTAAATGTAGGAGGGGCAGTGATTCTGGAAGTTTGTTGCAAATCTGTTTGCATTTCCTTAGCAGTGTTCACAGTATTGATGACCATGAAGAGACAGATTTCATTGTGTCACCTACCCCTACCCCATGTCAAAATACATAAGCAAGCCTATGTTGTGAGAACAGGGGAACAAGCTTTGTTAGTAAACAATAACATGTATGACAGGGACACGGATGTAGGAAGTACTTTAGGTGAGGTTAGATTGTGGCAGTAATGCATTGCTTCTACTATTTAGTAATACATGACAACTGCATGTTGTCCTTTTTTGTGACAGACTCCAAGTTGCATCCAATACAATCTTGCTGAAAAAAAAATGTGAAGCAGTGCAGCGTGTGCATCAACATTGTAAAGCTGTGGAAAAGCCGCACGTGGCAAACAGTGGGTGCTCATCTCATAGTCCACAGCGCAGCATTGTCATTTTCTACACTGTTGATTTGTGATACTTGCTTTGCATTTCTTTCTCATGGATTACCTTAGGTAAGTAGTTGCTATGGGCAGCATGCAGATAAAGTACTTCTCTTTCATGATGATTGTATTTCTTTACTTCTTAAATCAGATTAGACTGTTAGCGTCATATTGAGACAGAGACAAAATTACAGGAAGTTACCATACTAAATGACAGAACTTCAGTAACTACAATACACATGTAGTTATTTTACAAACACTCCCTCAGTTCTTTCTTGTAAACCTTGGCTAGTGATTTCTTCTTGTCAGGCTAATAGTTAAATATGATAATTAAATGCATTTCTTTCCTTGCCACTGCTCTGAACACACTCTGTAGATGGAGGAACAGTTACATTGCACGTTTGAATAACCATACACTCTCTCATAAATCTTTTGTACAGGGTAGACAGTTTTTCCCATTAGGACAGCTGAAGCCAATAAATCAGAGAAAGCACAAACCATAAACACGCTCACCTGTTTGGCTGAAATGTCTATAAAGGGACTGGATTCTCTGATTTTTGTTACCATTAGCACTAACACACTACTGACTGAGAAGTAACATAGCAAGGTATGTTGTGTAGCACTCAACAGACATTGGAATAGGTTTGGCAGAATGTAATGTGGATATCCAGAGAGAGAGACACACACACACACACACACACACACACACACACACACACACACACACACACACACACACACACACACACACACACACACACACACACACACACACACACACACACACACACACACACACACACACACACACACACCTGCCATATGTAATCTATATAGATATAGATACAGATATATTTACACACATATGTATTTTATGTATATAAATGTGTGTATCTATCTATATATACCTGCATGTGTGTGTTTTTGTGTATGTATATATATATATATATATATATATATATATATATATATATATATATATATATATATGTATACCCACACACACACATACCAGGATGATTGATTTCAGATAATCTTAGTCTATGTGTAAATTTTTTAAGTTTAGAAAAACAGTGTCCAATGAGAGCTTCAAAGCCACACCACTTGGGACCACGTCCAGAATTTTTGCAACTCAGTTTTTGTCATATACTCCAGAGGCCATATGATTTGCTTAGATTTCCAAGCTTTCAGTTGTTTTAGAGCCCATCTTCTAACTTTTTTGACATGTAGCTCACATACAATGAAAAAGCTTAAGACTACTTTTTAACTGTTTTTGTAATAGTAAGGTATAATTTTTAAGTCCGTTTACTACAAGCATACCTGGAGCATCTGAAGAATGAGCCCTTTTCCCTGAAACATCCCAAGACTTCCCCACAGCATCTTTTATTTTTTAGCCTTCTATAAGCTATCTTTAGAACTCCCACAAATCTTTTCACAGGATCTACTGGTATTTCTCCTGACTTATTTATAGAGTCCAGTTCAGCTTCCCTCCCGCAGTGGTTGGATTTAGAGGAGATGAAATGGCCAGTGTTTGCCCCATTAACAGCTGTGGCATTGATCACTGGGCTTCCAGTTGTCAATTGTTGAGGTGAGTCATCAAGAGTGGGGTTTCTAAAGGATGCGCCCTATCATTTGGCTTTAGTTTACACAGTGGCACCATGGTAGTGCATGGCCTTGTCTGTACACATATGCATGTGTAATGTGGTGATATGTGGCTAAGTTCATTGGTATGCAACTATTGATGCCTGGCATTGTATTTTGTCCCCCCCGTTACCTTTCCTAAAGAAAGGAGAGCATCATTTCTTCCCTTCTGTTACTCTTTCCGGACAGCCCCGACTGAGTTTTCTGAATTTACCAATAAACCTATGTCATTGGTTGAATACTTGGTCACTTTAACACCTTTGTACCAAACCATATTAAGACTATTGTGATACTTCTCTTTGCAAAACCTGATAAGAATTATCTATTTTGAAACTAACAAGCCACTTGGCATCAGTTTTGCAACTTTATCTTATGTAACACAGTTGTGCTGCAGTTGTAAACACCAGAAAACTGTGCCTTTTCACTTCCTGCAGTGGACAATTAACTGCCACAACCTCTTTCCTTGTTGACTGGGATTGGAGCCACCTTAGCTTCCCTTGGGCTGTACATGACCCATGTCTGGGCCAATGAGGAGATTGAGGATTGTGATGCAGTGCCATACTGCTGCTGGGCCGTGTTTTTCCATTATGCCTTTGTCCACCCTCAGTATCGCCTTTCAGGTTCAGGTATAACTGCCTTTGGGGGTGCATGTGAGTTCCCACACATGTGTAACATCCTCACAAAGCTGCACACATTTTGCGTGCAGGGCTCATCAGGCTGTGTTCATGCTACAGTTACAGTGAGCCTTGGCTGCTTCCCTCCCTCCCTCAGGATGGGTGAGCCAATAATGGTTGCTCACTTCCATTCTCCCCCAACCCTGTGTGATGGTGCTGAACTTTTCATGTAAATAAACTAGTACTGCAGATGCAGTCTGATCCAGTATAGTCTTCTGGAAAAGTTCAGTCAGACAGCACAGACACTTAAGGCAAATGTAGACAGATCTATCTTTGGAAAAAAATGAGTAATATGATGGATAATGTAGCTTAAATGTTTTATGCAGCTCTTTGAATAACACTTTTTTGTCCCAAGACAAAATTAAACATGTATCAAAGTGCATTGCAGTTAGACGGCTTCTGCTCGAGGTTTTAAGGACAATATCTGCATGGAAAAGAAAGCTTTGTGGTACAGGAAAGCATTAGTTGCACTGGGTTTCCAAGCAAAGGGTAAAGGTAGTAATTCAGTGTTTTGCATATGGTGACTAATGTATTATTCTTGATGATTAAAGGCAAATCATCAAAAAAAAATCCTTGTCAAGGTTACAGACTCTCTAGTCTTAAAATATAGAAGAACAAAAGGAACATTCCCAGAGGTACAATCCTTCACAGCAGTGTTCCAGAGAACTTGCTTTAATTGTTCTGAGTTTGTTCAGAAAGAGTGATTTTAAAATTGCAGTTTGAAGTGACTTTGTCAGAGAAGGTTGCTTTTGACATTGATTACATCCTATGAGATGTGTCGGGTAAAGGACTTCATTCAGAAATCTGCTGTTGAGTAATATTTTAATTACAGATTCTTGCTACCCTTTTCAATGTTTAATAGGGCCTGAGCTTAAGAATTTTATTATATCCTGTTTAGCCTTTTTCTGAGTATTATTCCTTTTTATTCCTGCACTTCACTGTATTCTTTCTTGTTCTGTAACAGCATTTTCTGGTACTTGGTCTCTGCTTACCATAATATTGTTTTTTAATAGGCCACAGATGGAGGAATGGAATGGCTTTTATTACTTTTAATAAATGCTGTTATTTATATAGTTTGGCCAGCAGATTGTTCCAGATGTTAAGGTTGCTTTCAGTTAAAATTGATAATAAGGCTGCACTGGACTGCTTATGCAGTTGACAAAAATATTTTCTCTAGGTCATTTCTGCCTCTGCACCTGCCACCATTCAGCCGTCCCAATCAGACTCAACCCATTTATTCATTCGTATGAAAGAGGGCTCCCCAGTGCCATATGAGGTGATAGGTGTCCGGGGGGGGGGGGCATTCTAAACACAGTAATGAAGGTTCCTTGTGCTCTTGCTAGCGGGTCTACTTCTAATGATCAAAATCCCACTTACCTGACTTTCTTAAAACTAAAACGACATTGCCAAAACCGCAGTTAAATGAACACTCGGATCACCGACTGAAAACTCCAGGGAAGCAACCACTGGTCCCCCCACACCCCCCTAACTAAGTATACCAACTCTGAGACTGCAATACAGTAGGGAAACAGGGCAATGTTCACCATGCTGGCCAAGTGGTAATGTACCCGGAGGGAGAGTTTGTTCAACTGTGCTGTTGGTGAAGTCATCTCAGTCTTAAAGTTGGGTAAGTGGGATTTCGATCATTATAGGTAGACCCTTGCTTCCATCCCAACAGCTGAGGGTCTTTGTTGTAGCCCTACCCCCACACCATGAGTAGGGCTGAGCTACCTGTGTTTCTAATACTTGGTCTGATGTCAAGTTTCATTTATTCCTCAGCAATTGGGTTTGGATCCGATCCTTGGATCTGACTCGGCCGTTATTTTCAGCTTGTGGCCACTAACAAACTGTGAGTTCCTCCCTTACCCATAATGCTCTATCTTCAACATACCTCAGCTCTTGTTTGCCACTATTTGGCCGTGGTCACTATGAGCTGTCGAGCTTAGTATTGTTATTTTGGAAGATAAGTCTAATTTTACTGTATTTACCCTTTGTATATCTTTATAACTTTTATTATTGAAGTATCTGCTTTAACTCCTCCCTTTCTTATACTTTGGTGTATTCCTTATTACCATTGTTGGTAAACTTTTCTTCTCCCCTTTTATACACGCAGTGTGTATTCTTAATACCATTCTTGGTATCTCTCTTTGCCTAAATATACAAAAAAAAAAAAAAAAAAGGAAAAAGAAGAAAAAGAAAAACGTTAGTTGTATTTTTCTGCTGTTTGTTGTTACCGATGTCTGAAAAACCGTTAGGGTTTAAAAAATGTCAAAAATACGGTTACAAATTACCACTTTCTGACTTTATTGTCTAGGCCCAGAAGACCTTCCAACACAGTGTAAAGCTTGCAAATCCTTTAATCCTAGGACCATCACAGACAGAAAGAACAAACTGATTTTAAAAAGTTTGTTACCTTCCTCCTTCTCAGAAGCTCTATCTGGGGCTCAACCCCTCCCAAACCTAAGCAAAACGACCCTTCTGGTAAACATTTGGGTCCATCTGAATCCTCAACCCCATCCCCAAATCTGATGATGGAACCTCCTAAGAAAAAAACTTAAGAAATCAGATCTGATGCCTGTTCCTTCCTTGCAGCCAGCACTGGAAAGAAAATGGACTTCCTCCGATCCTATAATTTCAAATCTGAAGTTGTTACCTCAAACCTGTTACTCTCCCACCATAGATCAGGAACCCTCTTGAGTACCATCTCCCTTTTTGAATACTGTCGGTGCTCCAGATCTCCCTCAGTGGCACCATCTCATTCTTCCAGAAGCCTGACCAAGGCTGATGTGGACAGAATGATGAGGAAGTTTCTCTCGACACAGATTCAGATGGAGTTCTTTCAGCTCCTACCCCCTCTGGTCAGGCAGCCCTTACTAGTACTACAAGGGTGGCCTAATGGTTAAAGTGTTTGTCTTACAAACACAAGGTACAGGGTTTGAGCCTCACAAGGGATAATTGGCTAGGCTTGAAATGACTCGCAAGGGCAGTTAGCTTAGTACTAACCTATGAACCTATGAACCTTCAATCTCAGCTGCTTCTCCAGTCTGACTTGTCATTTCAGAGCCTTGAGTCTCCTGAGACCATCTGGTCTGGATCCAAAGATTATAGTATCTTAGGCTCCAAGGATATCTGAGGGCACCAGCTCCAAGTGCTTCTGAGCTGGATGACTCTCACAGCTGAAGCATCCCTGTTGGGTCCAAGGAGTTGTCAGAGCCATTTCTGCCCCTCGGAGCTTTGGCATTGGATAGCTTGGCTTTGACCTCTGCTTCTGGTGGATTGGCTTCCAGGCAGGGAAAGTCGGAAACTTGGCTTCTCAGCTCCACTGACTTCCTTCTCCCTGGGACATTCTGCCTTTGAGGTGGTGGAGAACGTGTTGTCTGCTTCTGCAGTATGGATGGTCCCCCCCCCCGATCTCCCCTTTGGATCCTGCTTGGTCCCTTGAGCTTCATACCACTCCACAGGAACAGCCAGGCCAAAGTCTCCAGGCTACCCAGCAGGGTGTTACTATTTTTTCCAATACTTCTCCAGAACACTCCACTGAAGAAGTCCCTAGGAAGAAGTGCAAGAGGAGGCACTTGAACTCCCCTCAGGAGTCTTTCACAGAAGATGCAGATTTCGATGATGGGGAAGGGTCCCCAAGATCTCCACCCAAAGTTGTCTCATTTGGAGAATTCGTAGAGATCCTTAAGACAGGGGTGGTTGGTCCACCAATAACCCTTCCAAAAAGGAATCTGTTTTCCTGGAGACCTTTGGTTCTGGTTCATCTACCTTCTGGGTGACTCCACAAACTGATGAGCTCATTGATTTGATCTCTAGGTGGGCATGGAAGGAACCAGACACAGTTGAGACAGTCCCCAAAAGACCAGACCGGATTTTGGCACCACTTGCAAGAAAGGAATTTTGGAGCAAGAGAGTACTTGTAGATGCCATGGTCAAGACGGCAACCACCAAGAAAGATTTTTATGTCCCTCCGCCTAACAGGGAGTCTAGGGTGTTGACAGATTTGGGAAGTGAGTGCATGCTTCAGCTACCTTTGGACTCACATTTCTGAATTATTTGGCACACTTCACAAGATTACAGAGGGATCTGATTACAAAACTTTCAAATTCCCTCTCTGGGACCAGTACTTCTGAAGCTCAGTCTTCTGTGGCCACTCATTTGGCTACCATTCAATCGATCACTAACTCGTCCATAAGGCTTATCTCCCCTGTAAATGAAGGTACCTCAAGGGCAGCAGGTTCATACAGCTCTATTAGGAGGGATGTAAACTCCATGCCTCGCCAGTACGGTATGCCCGGCCAAACCAATATGGAAGAAAACACAAGAGGCCAGCATGTGCAGCTAAATTATTTAATGCATAATAACTAGAATTCAGGCATGAAATGCCACTAAACACATATAATCCTGTTCACACCGGTTTTGGCTTTGCAGCCTTCCTCAGTGAAAAAGCATTTCACATCCACAAAAAACTCATGAATATTTATACACACCAGCAACCAATAGAAAAATGGTATGGTCCAACCCTAAGGCTGGTGTTTCAATTCTATTGCTATATAGTACATATATATAGAAAAACTCTCGTCATCAAGATGATATACTTTATCATATCACTTATACATAAAACAAACAAAAGTGTGAGTATATATGATATACATAAAATAAAAATAAAGAATAAAAAAGAACCTGTAAATATTATATTGTACTGGGGATATGTAGTAACAAACCATGAGGTCCTCAGTAACATAGAAATAAGTATGCTGTATGATTATTGAGAAGTAATTCACAAAAACAGGAATGCAATATATAAAGTAGATCCAGAGAATAAACTGATATGATTTGTGGAAATCACAAATCTGCTGTATGTAACACTGGGTCCAGATTATTATAATAAAGGTGATACATATGCATCCTAATCCTGATGTACCATATGTCTTTTAAATAATATGTGTACAAGAACTATTCCTGACTTACATTAGTTGAACACACAATTATTCTAATATCTTGGAATATGATCCCAAATCAATATGATCCCAACTCTTCAGGCTAATTCCAGTATTAACAATCAATCCAAATTATAGATGGTCATTAAGGCCAGGGGAAAGAGAGCCCCAAGGTGAATAATCCAATATTTCTGTTTGTGGTTCAAAATACTATGCCACCCCTGTTGATTACTCCTGTCTCCAGTGATTTTATCTATAATCATGAACATGAATTTGGCATTATGATGTTTAAGAGTGTGTCAATACAGAGCATTGGTCTCTTTGTTATTCCTGATATCACTTTTATGTTCCCCCATCCTAGCTCTGAGTGAGCGTGATGTTTGCACAACATAAAATGCTGAGCATTGACATGTTGCCAGATATATGACCCAACTGCTGCTGCAATTACCAAAAATTCTAAGGTCGTAGACTCTACTTGTATTAGCACTCGTAAATTGTTTTAATTTACTTACTTGATTACAAGATGTACAATAGCCACATGGAAAGGTGACCAAAAGTTGGTCTCCAGAGATAGTCATCTGTTTGAAGATGGTGTCCCCACTTTCTTTATGTTTATAATGTGAGAACAAAGCTCCTAGGGTTTTGCCCCGTCTGTAAGAAAACTGGCATTTTGGGCCCAAAAGATTTCTGAGATGATCATTAGCTAGTAGTATGTTCCAATTGGCATCAAGAATGCTTCTAATAACATTGTGGTTTCTACCATATGTGGTGACAAACCTTAATGAAGATTCCTGTTTTGTCGATTGGCATTTCTTGTATTCCAGTAATGTGTTTCTGTCCTGCTTGTCTGACCATATGCTGGCTGACATAATGTCAAATTGGTGATATCCCCTTTCCAAAAATCTGTTTTGGAGATCCAGTTTGGCTTCTTCAAAATCCCTCTTGGAAGAACTGATACGTTTGATCCTAAGAAATTGGGATTTTGGTATATTGCGGATGGTGTGGCACGGATGCATACTGGATGCATGGAGTAGAGTGTTGTATTGTGGATATTTCCTATAGGTTTTAGTACTCAATGTATGATCATTATTCTTATAGACTGTTACATCCAAGAAGTCAATGGTTTTGGAGTTGTATGTTATAGTAAATTGTATGCCCCAAATATTACTATTGAGACATTCCACAAAATCCTGTAGATATATAGGATCAGCATGCCACACCATCCAACAATCATCTAGGTATCTACGCCATATATCAATTTCTACCATATATATGTTATGGAGTGGATTGTATATCAGACATTCTTCTAAGTATGCCATAAATAGATCGGCGTATATGGGGGCAAAAGATGCCCCCATAGCAGTACCTTGAATTTCCCAATAGCATTCTCCTTGAAAGTAAAAAACATTTTTATTAAGCACATGTTCAGCCATGCACATGATCAGTGTATTAAGGCCTGGTGGATATAGGTTGGCATGCTCTAACCAATATTGTAGAGCCTGCAACCCTGCCCAGTGGGGTATGCTGGTATACAGTGATTTTACATCCAACGTACACATGAGCCAATGTGGTTCAAGTTGAGTATCTTGTATGATTTGTAAGAACTGAGTAGTGTCCTGTATTCTGGCACTAACCTCTTTCAATAATGGTTTAAGATGCTGTGTCAAAAACATGGAAAGCAGTTCTGTAAGTGAGCCAGTGCCTGACACAATAGGTCTGCCAGGTGGTTTGGAAATAGACTTATGAATTTTGGGAAGCAGGTACAGAATTTGTTTCTGAGGGTCCATCACAGTGAGATGTTTGGCCATGTTTTGGGTAATGATGCCTTCTTCCTCAGCCAAATTCAAAAATGTGTCAATTTCTTTTTTGAAATTGGTAGTGGGATCTTTGGTATTCGATAGTTGTTCCAAGCCTTCCTTGAGATAATAACTCATGTTCAAGATCACAACCGCCCCTCCTTTGTCAGCCAGTAGTATTGCTATATCGTGATCATTTCTTAATTCAGCTAAAGCCATTTTTTCGGATGTGGTAATATTTTGACCCATGATATGTGATTCAAAACGTGGAAAATGTAGATCCCTTAAAACTGATTGTTGAAAAATGGACACAGGTTTGCTCATTGGGGGTTGGAATTGAGATTTATGAAATTTGAAATCGTTAGATCTTTGAGATGTTTGAGAAGTTTGATCTGAAAAAAATATTTTAAGATTAAAGTTATGGCAAAAATCCATGACATCAGACACAGTGTTGTATTCATCACAAAAGAAACTTGGTACAAATCCCAAACCTTTATTCAGTAACTCCTCTTGTTCGTCAGTCAAAGTAACATCAGACAAATTTAACACATTTTTATATTTGGGTTCTATTGTCTCAACAGGGTTTCTATCAATCCCTCTACCGAATCTGTTCTGTTTCCCGTGTTTATGTTTGCGGCCACCCCACCGCCTTTTTCCCCTTCTAAAGGGAGTGTAGAGTTAGACCTTTTTCACATTGGTGACTCTTGGAACTGGACACTTTCACTATCGGTGTAGGAGGATTCCTCCCTCGAGGTACTGGCCAACGATTTATCATTATGTTTGAGGATGGACCTGGGTCGTTTTCTGGTTCTGCCCCTTGCCAGTCCTTGATTCGTATCCATAAATCTGACAGATCTATGGGTATCAAATGGACATCCCCTTTTATAATCCGTGATATCCCTGTTAAATTTTTTAATTTTTCTATCTTTGGTTAATTTCTCATAAGTAGCCAGTTCTCTGGACAGCTTGATCACTGAACTTTCATATGTGGAGAGTGACTGATATTTTTTACATTCCTCACAGATGGATTTGACTTCTGATAGATTAGTATCAATTATTCTTTCATAATAGGAGGCCAAAATTTTAACAAACATCATAGATCCCTCTTGCAATGCCTGATTCCATTCTGTGGTTAGTCTCTCTTCAGATCTACTAACCATAGGCTGCAGCCGTATCCTAAGACCTCTAGGGGCCATGTTCTTATGAATATATGCACGAAACAATCTGAGATGCCAGATATTGGCTCTAAGATTTTTTAATCCTTTGTTAAGATTCTGAAAAGCCAAATCACATCCATCCGATGTATTAATATTTGTGTTGTTAGGCTTATTGCTTGAGACGTGGTCTACACCAAACACTCCTATATAGTCTCGATCAGCACATAATCCTTGAAGGATGTTATCCAAATCCATGATTATAAATATGATCCAGAATCCAAAAGGGATGAGATAAGTGGATTAAACTAAAGTGAACTGATCAGATGTCCAAAGAGTTGGACCCAACTATAATGTAATAGTTCTCCAAAGCAATCAAACCAAGATAGGGTGTACCTCGGATACCAGGGTCTAAAAGAACCAATAAGATAAGTAGTCAATATTTGGCTGTGGGCATAACCAGAGAAATGTCGGGCCAAATCAAAAACACATGAATATAATCTTTATGCCAATTATCATAAATATTTGACAGTTAATATGGCATCAGTGTCGCTAAAATTGTCTATAAACATTTATCCAAAGTTTCAGATGATGAATTGACTTATCAAATATACTCCAATTTTTATTATTTTACCATATATAAACAGTAAATTTCAAAACATATGTTGGTCCTATCCCTAATATTTAAGCACTTATTCCAATAAACATATGTGTGAAGCCACTAATGCTATATCAGAGTGGACTGAATAATCAAGTAATAACCAGTCTAATAAATCTAGATTATCCGTCCTGTAACTGTAGCCCCAAGGTTCTTGTGGTTACCCAATGTGTGTATAACAGTCTGAATATCTAAATAAAAGTCAATCTCATATAGAATATGATATTGGTAATATGTATGTAAAATAACCAAAAGAATGGCCAAATACACAGATAATTCACTGCTTCAGATAAAAATGTTATCAAATGTTATTAAGACCTGGATGTGACTGTTAAGCTCTTATAGTTCTAAAATTCACTGAATAATTCAACCTACTCAATAGCCTGTAACATGAGATAAATAAGCATTTGCTAAATATTTATTGTCAAATGCTTAATGACAAAGGCTAAGCTCAATATAACCTGGAATGAGCTGTTATCCAAATAGATAACCACTATATACCAAGAATTGCACAATCAAAAATATAATAATTTTTGTCTTGGATATGATGTTTTAAGATTTAACACCCTACAAACTGTAATCAATGTCACTGCTAAATCGACCATAAGTATAGAGCGATGTGCTACTTATATTCAATTTTGGCAATATATAATGTTATATATGCAGTGGCCCATACATAAATCCCCATCACAAACAAAACCATGAAATATTAAGAAAATATGCATAGGTTACCATAACATAGATATCACATAACTGTTTGCTTATAACACAGCTCTTTTTGTATAGTATATTCAAGATAGTTCAATTCTTCAATATTCTGTTTAGTCCGCAGTTGTTCTGGAATCTGGTTAAGTTGTGCGCATACACAGTACATGAAAAAAAAACCCAAAATGATGTCAGGCACAAAGTCACTGCTCAATACTTGTCTTATTCCTCAAAAATAATGTTAAATGTCCCAACCTGTTTTCGAACCTATAGACAATCAAACAGTTCAAAAATTACAACTTTGTAAGATAACACACAGACCCAATACCTAATGTGGCCAATCAAAAAAAGAGAATCCTAGTTCTGAATATAATATTTATAAGATGTGACACCCTGCAGGCTGTATACTCTTTGTATGACACTGCTGAATCAACCATAGACATAGAGCAATGTGCTGTAGATATTCAATTTTAACCACATATAATATTATTTGTGAAGTGGCCCACACATAGCTACCTATCACAGACAAAACATAAGATATGTTAGGAGATGTGCAAAAATTATCATGAGATAGGTATCACATAGTCATGTGTTATAGCAATAACCATTTTTTATAGTATGTACAGGATAATTCAGTTCTTCAATATTATATCCAGTCCGCGATTCTCCGGAACCTGGTGAATTCGTACGTATGCACATATGCAGAGAGCCAAAATGGGGTTAATCACAAGTCACTACCCAATCGTTACCATTTCCTTGAAGATGGTGTTAGATATCCCAATCTGATTTTCAAACCCAAACAGTTCCAAAAGAACAACTTTGCGAGGTAATACATATACACAGTACCTGAGTAAAACCCAAATAAAGACAGTCTCAGAGTTTTTGTTCACAACTTGCCAAAATTTTTTAAGACACTTCGTTGGAATCTCGAACCAATGCTTAGATCCGCTAATGTCCAAACATTTCCAAAATTAAAGCTTATTATATGACACACAAAGTCCCAAAGATGTTATCAATCTTGCATTTTCATATATCCAAAAAGTATGCTCAGTATCAGTTGTAAACAAAGTTTAAATCTCTACGTGATGTCGAGAATGTTGCTTACTGCATACCAAAGAAAAATGGCCGCCCTGTCATCAAAATATTATTTGGCGTTCTTTTTCTATGCACCAAGATGTCCCATATAGATAATTTTCTGTTGAAATATACCAAGATATAAAAAAAATGATGAAAACAAACCTCCGATAGCCTGTTTATCCCACAGTCGACTTGTAGTATTGTTCCAGAGAAGCCAGCACGCCAATGTCACTTGAAAGAGCAGAAATAAATCCCTTATGGTGAATAATAATGTCCAAAGACACAAACTCGATGATAATGACTAGCTATCCATATATTCCAATGGTTGGTGGTGTAACGTACAGGGGGAAGGAATCCTCCTTCTACCGAAAGTAAAGAGCTGCAGTCCAAAAGCGAGGTCCAAGCCGAACAATGTAAACTCCACGCCTTGTCAGTACGGTATGCCCGGCCAAACCAATATGGAAGAAAACACAAGAGGCTAGCATGTGCAGCTATAAATTATTTAATGTATAATAACTAGAATTCAGGCATGAAATGCCACTAAACACATATAATCCTGTTCAAACCGGTTTCGGCTTTGCAGCCTTCCTCAGTGAAAAAGCATTTCACATCCACAAAAAAACTCATGAATATTTATACACACCAGCAACCAATAGAAAAGTGGTATGGTCCAACCCTAAGGCTGGTGTTTCAATTCTATTACTATATAGTACATATATATAGAAAAAGTCTCGTCATCAAGATGATATACTTTATCATATTACTTGTACATAAAACATAAAACAAACAAAAGTGTGAGTATATATGATAGAAACCACAATGTTATTAGAAGCATTCTTGATGCCAATTGGAACATACTACTAGCTAATGATCATCTCAGAAATCTTTTGGGCCCAAAATGCCAGTTTTCTTACAGATGGGGCAAAACCCTAGGAGCCTTGTTCTCATATTATAAACATAAAGAAAGTGGGGGCGCCATCTACAAACAGATGACTGTCTCTGGAGACCAACTTTTGGGCACCTTTCCATGTAGCCATTGTACATCTTGTAATCAAGTACGTAAATTAAAACAGTTTACGAGTGCTAATACAAGTAGAGTCTACGACCTTAGAATTTTTGGTAATTGCAGCAGCAGTTGGGTCATATATCTGGCAACATGTCAATGCTCAGCATTTTATGTTGGGCAAACATCACGCTCACTCAGAGCTAGGATGGGGGAACATAAAAGTGATATCAGGAATAAGAAAGAGACCAATGCTCTGTATTGACACGCTCTTAAACATCATAATGCCAAATTCATGTTCATGATTATAGATAAAATCACTGGAGACAGGAGTAACCAACAGGGGTGGCATAGTATTTTGAACCACAAAGAAAAATATTGGATTATTCACCTTGAGGATCTCTTTCCCCCTGGCCTTAATGACCATCTATAATTTGGATTGATTGTTAATACTGGAATTAGCCTGAAGAGTTGGGATCATATTGATTTATGAATCATATATCCTAAGATATTAATAGCTTATGCTATGCATTTTTATAATACTATAGGCTATATTGTCTGGTTATATATTATTTAACTTCATAGTTTATAACATATCATTGCCAGTATAGGTGTTTATTATTGAATGGGATCATATTCCAAGATATTAGAATAATTGTGTGTTCAACTAATGTAAGTCAGGATGGGAATAGTTCTTGTACACATATTGTTTAAAAGATATATGGTACATCAGGATTAGCATGCATATGTATCACCTTTATTATAATAATCTGGACCCAGTGTTACATACAGCAGATTTGTGATTTCCACAAATCATATCAGTTTATTCTCTGGATCAACTTTATATATTGCATTCCTGTTTTTGTGAATTACTTCTCAATAATCATACAGCATACTTATTTCTATGTTACTGAGGACCTCATGGTTTGTTACTACACATCCCCAGTACAATATAATATTTACAGGTTCTTTTTTATTCTTTATTTTTATTTGTATTTATGTATATCATATATACTCACACTTTTGTTTGTTTTATGTACAAGTGATACGATAAAGTATATCATCTTGATGACGAGACTTTCTATATGTAAATATTTTCTGTACATATCTACTAGCTAAAATTTTACTTAACACTTTTTCCATTTGCTTGTGTACATAGATAACTAAAATTTGTCAACTTATATGTATTGTTGCTTAAGCTCTTCTGTCTTGTTTTTCATGTTGCTTTAACATTATCTTTTGCTTATATGTACTACTTCTGACACTCTAACAAAATGCTATGTAACATTTATACTACTGTATTCTGTTTTATTCTTAATTGCATATTTGACATTGTATCTGTGGAGCTTTTCTCCCCAGGACTCCATTGAAAATGGGCTCATTCGGCCCAATGGATTATCCTGGCAAACAAACTTCAAATAAATAAAATAAATAAATAAATGTACTATATAGTAATAGAATTGAAACACCAGCCTTAGGGTTGGACCGTACCATTTTTCAATTGGTTGCTGGTGTGTATAAATATTCATGAGTTTTTTGTGGATGTGAAATGCTTTTTCACTGAGGAAGGCTGCAAAGCCGAATCCGGTTTGAACAGGATGTGTTCAGTGGCATTTCATGCCTGAATTCTAGTTATTATACATTAAATAATTTATAGCTGCACATGCTGGCCTATTAGGAGGGATGCCTGGATGCACTTGTATGGCTTTGAGGAGCCCTTCAAGTACTCTTATGTCAATGCTCCTTTTGACAGAAGCTCTTTGTTCAGCCCTAAATTTAAGGACACACTCTCCAGGTGCAAGCAAGATGAAAGACCCTCTCTGCAGTTGGAGTATGTTTTTTGACTCCTCAAACAACCTTTTCAAGGAGTTAGAGGTGGTCAGAAAATATGGTTTAGAAAGTCCCAGTGTCTTTTCCAAGATCCCCATGGAGATAGTTTCCCCAGGGGCAGAGGGGGAACTCAAATGGAAGAACCTGCCCATGTGGCAGAGGAGGCCCAGAGAAACTGGCATCCAGAGATTCCTTCTCTGACAGACCCCTATCAGCACTCCTGAAAGGAGGCCCGCTTGTCCACCTCTGGTGTTGTTTATCCCCGCACCAGAGAGCCTGGCTAGACATTACACAAAATACATGGGTGCAGAGGATTATTTCCAGAGGTTATATGATTCCCTTTTCCCTACCACCTCCACCTGTATGCAAAATTCCCAATGTTCCACCCAGTCAGAGGATAGCAGCAACACTAGAAATACAAAGCTGCTAGAAAAAATGATTCATCCAAAAAGTCCCAACAGACTAAATATAGTTTGGAACTTACTCAAGAGTCTTTTTAGTGCCAAAGAAAATATTGGACTGAAGATAGATTTTAGATCTTATCAGTCTGAACAAATCAGTTCAGCACACCAAGTTCCGGATGGTCATGGTTCAATCCTTTCCACCCTTTGTGTGCAAGGATGACTGGATGTGCTCGATAGACCTCTAGGATGAGTACTATCACATACAAATGAACTGACAGTCCAGAAGGTATTTGCACTTCCAGCTGGGAGCCAGTCATTATCAGTTCAGAGCACTGCCCTTTGACCTCATCACAACCCCCAGGGTGTTCACCAAATGTATGGCAGTAGTAGCAGCTCACTTGAGACTGCTGGGATTCTGAATGTTTCCATATTTGGATGACTGGCTTATTACCACCCCAACCAGGCATCCACTGATAAGAGCTTGAGACCAGGTACTTCAGACTTGCTCCCATCTGGGGACCACCGTAAATTACAATAAGTCTGTTAGAACCATCTCAGACATTGGAGTTCATAAGAAACATTTTCAACACGCAATCTCAGCCCAATTAATCCTGCAGGCCTTGGGAATCAATGACTGTGGCTGTAGTTCTTGTTCCACTAGCAAGATTTCATATGAGGATTCTTCAATGAATGTTAGTAAATCAGTGGTCCATTCTTCATCAGCACTTGTCCGCTCAGATAAGAATTATCTAAGCATGCAAAAATACCTTTGGTGGTATATCCACTCAGATCAACTTCAACAAGGCTGTCCCTACATTCTTCCTCAACCCAAGGCCATAGTGACCACGGATGCATCCCAGATCGAGTGTGTGGATGGGCACTTTCTGGGAAATGCAGTCCAAGGCACATGGTCCCCAAAGAGGTCAGTTTGCATATCAATGTCCTGGAAATGAGTACAGTGCTATTAGCGTTGCAGGCATTTTAAGACATTCTCCCTTCTGGGACAGTTGTGATTTAGACAACCAATATGTCTATCCTTTGGTACATCAACAAACAAGAAAGAAAAAGATCCTACCCCTTATGTCAAGAAGGTTTCAGAGTTTGGCATTGGGCAATCTTATCCAACCAATTTCTGATAGCATACACATTCTGAGGAAATCCTACCTGATAGTGGACAAGTTGAGTAGGGCCATTCTACTACCTCATGGGTGGTCTCTTAACAAGAATGTGGTGGAGATGATTTTTCACCAGTGGAGCCAACCATGCCAGGGGAGTCGTTGAGAGACACTCTCCTGCACGTTTGCCCCCCCAGTCTCCTCTATATGTTATCCGCCAATTCCCTTGATACAAAATTTCTGCAGAAAGCATCCCAGTTGAAGAGCAAAGTCATCCACATTGCGCCTTACTGACGTTGACAAATTTGATTCACCTTCCATTGGCCTCATCTAATCTACCCCCATGGAGTCTGGATTCAATTCTGGATCTTCTATCTCACCCGACCGCTATGATTCACCCGGATATCTCAAACCTAAGACTGACTGCATGGTTTTTCCACTTCCATTGATAGCCAGACAAAATATGATCTCATCCCCTGTTTGCCATATACTTTTGTCCTCCCATAAAGCTTCTACAAGGAAGCTTTACAGAAGTAAGTGGAAGAGGTTTGTTTTTTGGATGCAACAGAAACATATTGATCCCCTTACAACACCAGTACATAGTGTCCTTGAGTGCTTGGTAATGATTTTCAGTGAAAGAGCCAGTCCCTCAACTATTAGAATATAACTAGCTGGTATTTCTAATTTTCACATTAGAACTGAAAACTCCTCCTTGGCTTCATCTAAACTTTGTGCCTTTTTGAGAGGTACCCTTCTTTCGAGACCCCCTTATAAAGATCCAACCCCACCATGGGATTTTAATTTGGTATTACAATCATTAATTCATTCACCATTTGAACCAGCAGCTAAATGTGAGACAAAGTTTTTGACCTGGAAACCTATATTTTTGGTAGCAATCGCTTCCGCTAGAGGACTTTCAGAACTTCAAGCACTGTTTTCTAAACCTCCTTACTTAGTATTTCATAAGGATAGGGTGGCTTTACAAACCAGTCCTATCTTCCTTCCTAAGGTGATGTCACAATCAAACATCAACCAATCTATTAATTTGCCAGTTTTCTTTCCAAATTTTGCAAACAAAAGTGAATATATGTTACACTTACTGCACATTCACAGACAATTACGTTTTTACTTGCATAGAACAAAACAATTTAGAAAAACAGATCAATTGTTTGTTTCATTTGCAGATTCCAAATTGGGCAAGCCAGTCACAAAGGTAACCTTAGCCAATTGGCTTACATATTTCATATCCTTTGTCTGTAACAAATTAAGCTGTTCTTTACCAAACCCATTGAGAGCCATTCGACCAGGTCCATTGCAACATCTTCAGTATTTCTTTCTAGAACATCCATTAATGATGTGTGTGTGGCTGTTACTTGGGCTAATCCTCATAACTTTATTACTCATTACAAATTGGATGTGATCTTGAGGGGAAGAACATCCTTCGGTTCAACTGTGCACAGGAATATTATTCCTTAGACTCCTCTGGGGATTTCAGGTAGCTGGGGGCTCTATCTCAATTGTTGAGGAATGAAGGAAAATTGACAACATCAGATAAAGAAATTACATACTCACCATAATGTTCCACACCACCCGCTAGATGTATATTCCTACTCCGAGATCGCACTACAGTGAGGAAAGGGCAAATATTCCGATCTTCACTGTACTGCAATCCTAAAATACCAATTTTGAGTTTCTGATTATTCGCTCATGTGAGCGTTCGAGAGTTTGCATTTTCGTCTTTCTGAAGTAGACCCTATATTTTATACCACTACACAAATGCAGCTGCACCTCAGGGTACTGTTTTGCCAGATACATCTTGTAGATTGTTACTCTATGCCATTGTTTGTTGCATCATAGGTTCATAGGTTGGTACTAGGCTATCGACCATAGGGTCTATACAAGCCTAGCCATAACAATTCCCTGGCTATTTCTTCCCACACTATTTACTTCCCTAGACCCCTGTCTAGCAGGGCGACTGACGTGATCCCCAGGGTGAATTTCCTTTCTCCCATCCAATCATCAAGGTTCCTTTTGAAGAGGGCCAAAGAGGCGATCTGCTTGACATGTATGGGGAGTCTCTGGGTCAGGAACCTATCCCTCCAGCATGTTTTGTTTATTGTGATGACAAAGTTTAGATCCCTGGAGTGTGTGGCTCTGAGGGATTGGGATTTCTTTAAGTGTAGCATATTCAACAGTTCTGGGTTTGACATGGCCTTGTATGTTAATCAGAGATCGCCTCGGAGTAGATGATATGCGACAGAATATAGCTGGAATTTTTTAAGACGGTCAGCATAGGACATCTGCTTTAGGCCTGTGACTCTTTTAGTGAGGTATTTCTGCGGCCTTTCCAGTTGTTGCAGATGTCTTGAGAGGTACATACCAAGTGGGGCATTGTATTCTATAATGGGTCTAATGAGGGATGAGTACAGTGAGACAATAACCTCCTTTTTTCTGGATGAAAAGCCCTTAGTGATGAGGTGTGCCACATAGAAGGATTTCCTGACTGTTGTGGCGATGTGGTTATTGAAGGTGAGACCACTGTCCACCTGTGTCCCTAAGTCTCTTATCACACTTTCGGTGTTTAGTGTACTGCCACCTATGTGGTAATTTACGGGTACATGTTTTTTCCCAAAGGAGATAACTACACATTTCTTGGCATTGAGCTTGAGCCCATGGCTCTGGCACCAAGCATCTATTTCTGTAAGGCCCTTTTGTAGAGTATCCACATCATTTGGGAATTCAGTAATGGCTCCCAGTTTGCAGTCATCTGCGAAGTTTGTTAGCCAGAGTCCCTTAGTGTTGGCCTGTACTTCAGAGAAGTACATGCCAGAGAGGTCCCAGGACTGAACCCTGAGGTACTTGACTTGTCACTTGTCTGGAGCTGGATTTGGAGTCAGCTACTTTTACAGTGTGGGTTCTGTCAGTAAGCCAGTTAGCAACCCATCGAGTGACGTAGGGATTAATGCCCAGCTTAGTAAGTTTATCTATGATTCCAGAGTGGGGGGTGGTGTCAAAGGCCTTGGCGAGGTCCAGATAGGCTGTGTGGACTGCCTTACCCTTGTCCACGGCTCTGGAGACTGATTGGAAGAAGTCAGGTTCAGGAGACAAGTGTTTTAAGGTTGCCAATGTCTTTGTTTATAAGTTCCATGATAATACGTTCCATGGCCTTGCAGATCAGGCTTGTCAGACTGATGGGGCATTAGTTCCCGGGATCCAAGGTGGATCCCCCCTTGTAGAGTGGGATAACTGTAGCTGTGCACCACTCAGTGGGCATGAAGCCTGAGGTGAGGGTATAATTAAACATGATACTTAGGTGAGGTGCCAGTTCATTTTGTAGTTCATGTAGTACACAGCCCGGGATGTCATCTGGTCCCATGGATGCTGTAATCTTAGCTTTGGAGAGTGCATTTTTTACCTGTGTGGCTGTTATTACCGGAATTTGGCAATCTTCCAGTATTGAGATGGGCTGTTTAGGGGGTGAGAGGGGGGTAAAGTTGGCACTGGATCGATCTGCCAGGATATTGGCAATATCCTTGGGATCAGTATATTTAATGCCATTCTATTGTAGCTCAGAGCAGATCTGAGCATTGCCATTTAGATTCTTCACATAGTTAATGGAATGCCTTGTGGTTGTCTTTGGAATCTTTGGCAATTTTATTTTCGTAACTAGCTTTGGAGGATTTTATGAGGGATCTCAGCTTCTTACTGAGGCTGGTAAGAGAGTTTTTTGCATCCTGGGATTTTCCTCTTTTCTGCAACAGTTTCTTCCTTTTGTTGTAAAGTTTGTTTATGGCAGGAGACCACCAGATTGGCTTCCTTTTTTTGGAGGAGAGCATCTTGGTTCTGTTTGGGATGGCACGATTCATGCATGAGTGGATGTGCTCGTACAGTGCCTTAGTGTAGGACTCAGCAGTCGAACTTTGAGTTCCCGTCTGCATGGGTGTCATGAAGTTTGTAACTTCTGACTTGAGTAGCATGAAGTTGGCTTTGGAGAAGTTTTTTATGGAGGTTTCCTTACTGGGGGGTGGGGGTGGAATGTGGATGTTATGGGTGATTAGCTTATGGTCTGACCTGACCAACAAGGGGGTGACCATAGGTGTGGAGCATCGATTTCCCATGTTGGCAATAACCAGGTCTAGGATATTGGAGCCCCTGGACTATGAATTAGTAGATCCAGGGCATTGAAACCTATGAATTCCAGGAACCATTGGGCAAAGGTGTTGGTACACGAGTAGTTTTCCCAGTTAATGGCAGGGTAGTTGAAATCACCCAGTATCAGAGTGTTTGGTTGTATATTAATATTTTCCAGTATGTTTAGAAAGGTGTAGTGAGAATCTTGGGGCATGGTGGGGGATCTGTAGCAAGCTACAGTTTGGATTGCAGTCTTACCTAGTGTTAGTTGCACCTGGAGAATTTCAGACGCATTGTGTTGGGCAACTAACCTGGTGGTGTGAATATCCTTTGTGATAATGGACACTCCTCCACCTTTAGTGTTTTGATCCTGGTTTGGTGGCCAAAAGTGTGGTAAGAGTTGTAGCCTGGTATTGCAGGGGTGCTCTCTGGAGCCTTGAACCAGGTCTCAGTTACTGCACAGATATCGATGTTCTCCATTTTTAGGAGTGCCTCGAGAGAGTGCATTTTGAGGTTTAGACTTCTAGCATTGAGTAAAAAAACCTTCAGAGTTTGCATGCTTGTACCTGTTAACTTTTCCTAAAAAAGGCACTATAGGGATGGCATGAGCATTAGCCAGTAACCTGAATCCCAGGGGCGACAGGTGCAGACCATCTCTGGCAAAGCATTGTCGTCTTTTGATCATGTCATCCCAGGCAGACAGATACTGGATCCCCTTTGAATGACACCAGAAGCTTAGCCAATTGTTGAAGTCAATCATGTTTGTCCTTATATTTTGATATCATTCCGGGCGAAGGCAGGATGGTACTCAGGGCTAGGGTCATACCTGCCTGGGCCATATGATCTGAGAGCTCTTCCATGTCTCTTTTCATGTAGTTCAGAGAGGAATGTCTCAAGTCATTCACTCCAACATGGACAATGTGGCGGATCCTGGCACCTGACAGGCAGCTCATTGTAATTTCCTCCTTGTTCAGCTTGGTGAGTGGGACATCAGTGTGCCTGACTATAGAGTCACCTATGACTAAAGTGTTAGGTACGTTGTCTTGCCTTAGCAGCTGTTGCTGGGTGGCACACTGGTGTTGTGAGCTATGTAGCACTTTGGTTGTGATTGGTGTTTGTTTGTGTTTCAGCTTTGGAGGTCCTTGTTGCTTGAATATTTTTGTGTTACTGTGATGCTGTAGCCATTTGCCCCAGGTCGTTGCTGAAAATGGTCCTTGGAACAGCCCACCTTCCCAGATAAGAAATTGAATGAATGAATGAATGAATGAATGAATGAATGAATGAAGTGTCACTTTAGAACTGTAAAGAATTAAAACCAGGGAGACAGTCTTGAAACCTCAATTTCCATTGTTCCAGAGGATGCCATTGTTCCTCCTGCTCCTTCTACTTCTTTATCAGGTGTTATGGAGGTGACATCCAGGGGCCTGATGTCGGTTAACTAGATGATAGCCATGGGACGACTTTATCTTAAAAGGAGCAGACATGTGACTCCCAGAAATCTCAGGGCAAAGTTAGGTCCCAGGGTATCAGAGGCTCTGTTTTTTGTTGACTGCATGAGAATCGCTTAGGAGTCCTATGGCCTTTGTACGAAGGATGCATCAAGCATGATGGAAGAGGGAGCACACATAGCAGTAGAAGATGTTTCTTTTGGAGATACCATAACCTTTATAGAGGAACATTTTTAATGTCCCTCTTAAAAGCATTCTTCAGTAAACAGAAATATGTTAAGCATCTGAAGGTTGTTCAAGCAAAGGCTTTAACAATATCTCTGTTTATATATTCTTTTTATGATATTTTTAATGGAGTGGGACAAGAGCCAGCTGTCCTAACACCACCTCTTAAAAACTGAGTACTTAAAAACAATAGGTTTTAACGAGATACTCAGGAATCATAATTAACTTTCAAATAATAAAACACCAAATGTCTAAGAACTCGAAACAAAAAAATACACCAAACTCCAAGCAGATAGGAAATGCCAAACACGGAGATGATAGAAAAAGTTTTCCTTTAATAACATGTCCTGGTACCTCGGCAACTTGCCTTCAGTGGAACACCTCACCATACAAAAAACATCTCCTTATATACAATTAACCCATTAATCAATCAATTCATTAATCAATTTGGAATTTAAAAGTATAGTAACTCAATATTGTCTTATAAATTCATGACAATGTTGCACAACAGCGTTACTAAATTTAAATACATACTAACACAGTGGACCGGAGTTTCGCTGTGGCGACCTCTAACCGGCAAAAGCCAAAAGACACAACAACAACAACTAACACATACCTACAACTTATGCCTTAATACAAAATCAAAAATATTATTAACAATGCAAAAATTTCGACAAAGCAAATTTTCATAACGGAATCCCAGTGTCTAAATTCATGCCCCTAGGATATAAAGTATGATAATTAAAAATAATTTTATATTCTAATCTATTGAGTTCAGTTTTGAAATTACCAATCTCAAAATGTGGTCTGGCCAATACACTAAAAATAAATCCATCACTATTACCATTGTGTGTTTTTTGTATGGTGAGGTGTTCCACTGAAGGCGAATTGCCAAGGTACCAGGACATGTTATTAAAGGTAAACTTTTTCTATCATCTCCGTGTTTGGCATTTCCTATCTGCTTGGAGTTTGGTGTATTTTTAACTTTCAAATACTCTGGTCACTGTCCGTGCTGAAAAGGCTATGGGGTCACTCTCCCACCTTGAGAACATCATCCGCAGATAAAAAAAAAAAAAAAAAACAGAATGTAGGACAAATCTGGAAAGAAATTATTTAATGTTGGTACTTTGGGTGCCAGAGCTATCAGTTATCGGACTCTTACAATGAAGTATCAGTCTGACATGCAAAAATAAACAAATCACCTGACCAGTTGTCTGATGTGTTCTGTCGAAACTAGTAGTACAAGACACAAAATAATGGATCCACAGGTGCCACCTTAAAAGCAGGCATTTGTCACATTACATTCACATCTGAACCTTATATGCCTCCTATTAGCTCTTCATAGTTGAAAGCAGGGGGAAAATAGCAATGGAGGTGAATCTCAAAGCTGGGAGCAGAGGGCTCTGTCTTGCTCTGAACAGAAATATGATAAAATTACCATATAAAAATATTGCTCCTTTGAAATAAAGGTATTTTTAAAGAAAACAGAAGTCATGGAGAAAAAAAATGGTGAGCAGCAAGAGCAGCAGCAAAGTTCCCCCTTTTAGCAAGACAGAGCCCTCTGCTCCCAGCTTTGAGATTCACCTCCATCACTGTTTGCCCCCTGCTTTCCACTATGCAGAGCTAATAGGAGGCAGTTTTTTTCCTTTCCTCAGCACAATGGGAGTAGATAACAGTTGACTAGTAGGTGGAACAGGTAGTATCAGGGGAGGGTGCTTCACTGAGTTATGCAGGAAGCTAATCCCAGGCAGCACATTTTGTGTACCAAACAACAGCTGCCATTAATTATTCCACTGTTGCAAGATTGTCTGCATTTTCAGGCAGCAGAACTGGTTTCATAATCAGAAGGTGGAACATGGTTTTATTCCAGTGTTTTTTTTTTCTAGTTATTGTTATTTGTTTTTTTTTTGTTGTTAACCAGTTTAGTGCAGCTATGCATGGCCTAATATTATTATAGGAGAGTCAAATTGGTATTTCTGCTGGCTAGGGATAATTTATCAGGAACAGTAGGAAGAATCCCCATGTTCTTTGAAGGAGTGTGGTAGTACATTTCTTTTAAGGCTCAGTGGTCGAACAGAGATGGGGAGGTGGAAGAGAGAACAGAGGAGGAGAATGCTGAATTTGCTTGTGAAACTGAAATGCAAATTACTGATTTTAGTATGACTGTATTACATAAATAGACTGGTTAAACTCTGTGGTGAATCATAACCATCTGCAAGTCCATATGAGAAATTATGGTGAAACAAATAGTTGCAAGTGTGATAGAGAATGCAATGGAGGAAACAGAACTTACAAAAAAGAAGAAAAAAATATGGAGAGTTTTCATTGGGGAGTGAAATTTCAGCACATGCTTTGCAGATTGCCGGTAACAGAATGGAGTATACCAGTGCAGAGGAAGTGACATCGGAAAAGGCAGGGCATGCGGAGCAGATAGTGGGCGGCTAATGTCATTACACAGATATTATGAGGAATTGTACACAAATAGTAACACCCAGAAGAAACCTTATGCATTTCTTTTGTAAGAAAGTTAAGCTACTGCACAGTGACTTTTGAAGTACTGTATTATATAGCCTTTGGGCATTAAATTGAAAGACATTTATTCAGTCACTCATCTGGGCTCAGAAGACTTTCCTGATGTAAGTTTTGTAAGATGTCCTTCAAGGATGCATCTGCAGTCCTAACAAATGGGTTGTCCTGGCCTCAGGCAGCCCTTCGGTCGGCCGGATTCCAAAGTCTGGGACTGGCCTCGGCTGATGTCGCACTTCACCCGACGTCATAGCTGCAGTTCTTCGGGTATAAAGGCATCAGCCAACGCCATTTTCCTCAGTCTTTCTTGCCGCGTGGTGCCCGAAGCAGAAGCTGTTCGCAAGTGCCGGTCGGTCAGAACCAGAGATTGCTACTACCGAAGACTTCTAAAAAGCTAAGTACCCCGTTGGGGACTCTTTCTTGCCTCAGCCGATGTCAGAAAAAGTTAATAACTGTTTAACTTGTGGGAAACAAATACCTCATAAAGATTTCCACTCTTACTGCCTACCTTGTTTAGGCCCAGACCACGACGTAGCAGCTTGTCTAGCCTGTGCTTCCTTCAACCGACGGACACTTAGACGTTGGTCGGAGTTTGCAGAGGAGTTTTTCGGCTCCGCTTTTGCTTATATCATGCCGTCGGAGACTCTGACTTCACATTTAGCCAAAAAGCGTAAGGAAAAGGACCGACACTCGCGGTCCGCGGTTTTGGCCGAAACCGCGGTTAAGCCGACCGCGAGTGTCTCGGTTTTGGCTGAAACCGAGTCTGCGGTTCTTCCTTCGGCCGAAAGCATGCCTCCTACTACCGAGGCCTCTTCCAGCATGGCTGAATCTGCTACTGAACTTCCACCTGCTCTTACAGTTTCTCAAGATTTATCAGATACTATTCCCCTAGATGTATCTACTCCTGCACGTGGAGCTGCTAGGCCCCCTGCATCCTTGTCAATTAAGGCTTTTGTCAGGGCTAAAGCAGCTAAATCTTCAAAGGCAGTGCCTGCTAAAGCCCCCTCTCACAGGCCTAGCTCTAGTACTCAAATGCTTAGTCTAGCAGAGGATCTCATTTCTTTAATCAGGGGAACCCAGTCTCACCCTGACAGGGCCTCTCACCCCCCTCCAGAGAAGAGGCCTAGAGCAGAGCCCCCTGAGCCAGTTTCTACTGATTACTCCTCAGATGATTCAGAAAATACAAACCCTCCTGAGGGCCCTTGCTCTCCATATGAGGACTCTGATGCAGAAGACTCCATTCCTTCTGCCTCTCCTCCTGAGGAATTTTCTTTTGGGGAAACCTTGCATGCTATGAGGGAACAATTTCAATGGCAGGGCCAGGATTTTTCTGACTCTAGGAAAAGGCTTAGGACCTTTTTGCATTTGCCACAGCATAGGCCTTTAGCCATTCCTCCAGTACTTACAGTTGTGGATGATGCTTTTAATGATGCTTGTACTGCTCCTGATTCACTTCCTCCGGCCCCTGCTAAGCCCGACAGATACTACAGGGTGCCGGACACACATTTCCACTTATATAAGGCTCCTTTGGCAGATCCTGAAACTATTTCACAGGGCCCCAAGGCTGTAGCAGCTACCTCTGCCAAAAACCCCCTCCCCTCTGAAAGGGAATCTAGGGCCTTAGAGAGATGGGGTAAAAAAGTTTATACTTCTGCTACTCTTTCGGCTAGGGCCTTAAACTGTCAATTCCACATGATTCAGTATCAGGAATTTATGTTAGATCAGTTAACTAAAAATCTGTCCTCTCCTGAACCTTTGGACCAAAAGTCTCTTCAAGACATGGTACATAACATTCAGCAGGTCAGTAATCATTCCTTAAAATGCGGCTATGATGCACTGGAGGCTTCCTTTAGATCAGCTATGACTGGTACAGTGATCAGAAGGCATGCATGGTTAAAAGAGCAGTCCTTACCAGACCATGTAAAATCAAAGCTCCTAGATGCTCCCATGGATAAGCACAATTTGTTTGGCTCCCCTGCACAGCAAGTGTTGAAGAAGGTGGAAGAGAAAGCAAAATCTGTCCAGACAGTCAAGGATTTCTTACAGGTCCAGCCACCAAGGTTTAGTAGGAACTGGCCTTCCAAGAATTGGTCCTTTCCAGACACCTCCAGAGCACAGAGAGGCAGGAATAGGCGCCCAAGAGGCAGAGGTCAATCCAGAGGTGCCTACAGGGGACGTCAGTGGCAGCCTAACAACCAGCGAAGTACTGCCACAGATCCAGCCACTACCACTTCCACAGGACAATCACAGTGACTTGGCTCTGAAACCGCCTACCAGGGAACAACTAGAGGCACCCTTAGGCAGAAAGCTAGCCTTATTTTCAGTAAACTGGCATTACATTACAGGAGACAAATGGATTTTACAGACAATAGACAAAGGTTACAGGTTTCACTTCCATACTCTACCAAGGAAGAGAGGAATGCCAAACCTACCTCCAAATCAAAAGACAAACGCTCTACTACAAATAGACCACTTAATAAGGATGAGAGCTATAGAAAAGGTACTGTCTATGGAAAAAGGGCAAGGATTTTATGCCAGACTTTTCCTGGTGCCAAGAAAAGAAAACCAATGGAGACCTATTCTCGACCTGTCCGCTCTAAACACATATCTCATTGTTCCAAAATTCAAGATGCTGACCCTACAGCAGCTTCTTCCCATGCTGGGCAAGGAGTCTTGGCTGGTGACTCTGGATCTCAAGGAGGCATACCTGCACGTCCCCATACGACCAAATTGCAGAAGATACCTCAGATTTCTTGCAGGATCAGAGCATTATCAATTCTCAGCATTGCCTTTTGGCTTATCTACTGCGCCCAGAGTATTCATGAAATGCCTGGCATCAGTAATTGCTCATTGCAGGCTTCAGGGAATTTTAATTTATCCATACCTGGACGACTGCCTGTTACAAGCAGACAGCAAAGACAAATTAACAAAAAATTTGAAAAAGGTTATTCACCTGCTACAAGCCCTGGGATACACAGTCAACACAAAAAAGTCAAGGCTGATACCATCCCAAAGGATAACCTTCCTGGGTGCAGAACTGGACACATTAAACCAGATGGCATTCCTCACAGCAGAAAAACAGAAGCAGCTACCACTCTATTTCATGGCATTAACAACGCAGAACCAGCTTACAGCAAGGAAAATCCTGCAAGCCTTGGGTCACATGGCATCCTGCATAATATTAATTCCACATGCCAGACTACATATGAGGAAGTTACAATGGTACCTAAGGAATTTATGGTCTCAGCACAAGCACAGCCTAGAAACCCAAATTCCAATAATTCCATGCCTGAAACAAGAATTCCAGTGGTGGGCCCAGGCCTGTCAATTGAACAAAGGACTGCCCTTCCACAGGCCTCACCCAAGCCAGACAATCACCACGGACGCCTCAGACCTCGGTTGGGGGGCACACATGGTGGACAAGTGCATACAAGGCTTATGGACTCAAGACCAGATGAACCTACACATAAACCAAAAAGAGATGCTGGCAGTAAAACAAGCAATTCAGACTTTCAGACCATTCCTTCAACAGGGTCATTTGCTGATAAGGACGGACAACACCACAGTTATGTGGTATATCAACAAACAGGGAGGCACACATTCATATCCTCTGTGCCGGATGGCAATGGACCTCTGGAATGTGGCCCTGAGCCTCAACATTCAGCTCCAAGCCATATTTGTGCCAGGAAAAGAAAATATACTGGCAGACATCTTAAGCAGGACCACCACGGATGCCCACGAATGGATGCTGCATCCAGACATCTTCAGAACCATCACAAGGAAATGGGGACAACCAGAAATAGACCTGTTCGCATCCCCACACAACCACCAATTGGAAAAATTCTGCACAAGGACATACCACCCACTTGCTTGGAAGGTGGACTCCCTATCCTTCAGTTGGGAAAGCCTGACAGCATATGCATTCCCACCTCTTCCTTTGATGCACAAAGTGCTACTGAAGATCAAAGAGGACCACCCGAGGATCATCTTGATTGCTCCAGATTGGCCGAGGCAACATTGGTACCCGCTTCTAAGGAGTATGTCCCGGGAACACGCATGGCCTCTACCTCTACTGCCTCTACTGCTAACACAGAACAAATTCAAAATCCTGCATCCAAACTTGAAAACACTGCAGCTAACTGCTTGGAACATTACATAAGGAAAAATAACCCAGATTTATCTCAAAGGGTTAAAGACATTATCTTGGAGGCTCGCAGACCCTCAACAAAGAAAACTTATTCAGCAAAATGGAAAAGATATCTCATTTGGAGTGCAACAAAAGGAGTGGAAGCATCTTTGCCAAACATAGCTAACATCCTGGAATACTTAGCAGAGCTTTTCCACAATGGTCTGCCATACTCCTCCATTAAGATTCATGCATCAGCAATTTCAGCAGAATACAACATGGATCCTCCAGTCTTTTCTCAACCTCTACTCAGGCAGTTCCTCAGAGGAATTAAAAATGTAAAGCCACCAAGGAAACCACCATTGCCTACTTGGGACTTGAACTTTGTGTTAGAAAAATTGACACTACCCCCTTTTGAACCAGCAGCAACAGCAGAATTACAGTACTTATCTTGGAAAACTGCATTCCTGCTTGCAATCACTTCAGCTAGAAGGGTTTCTGAATTACAGGCATTAATGGCAGTACAGCCCTTCCTTATCTTCCATCAGGATAGAGTGTCCTTGAGAACTAATCCTACATTTATGCCAAAGGTGGTCTCCAGGGTTTCATTAAACCAAGCAATACACCTGCCAGCATTCTACCCCAACCTGCAGAACAGGGGGGAAAGACTGTTGCATACCTTGGATGTACACAGACAATTGCGCTACTACCTGGACAGAACCAAGAACAATAGAAAAACTGACCAACTTCTGGTAGCATATGCTACAGGAATGGAAGGAAAAGCAATTTCAAAACAGACAATCTCAAAATGGATAGGAAATTGCATTAGATTCTGTTACTCTTTTCATGGAAAGGCAACTCCAGAAAACATCAGACCTCACTCCACAAGGGCTACAGCCACTACTACAGCTTTCTTACGAGGAGTGGCTACCAAAGACATTTTAGAGGCTGCTACTTGGAGCTCCGTGCATACATTTGCCAAGCATTATAATCTGCCTTTATACTCCAGATCCCGAGCAGGTTTTGCCACTGCTGTTTTGCAAGGGATCTTAACTACACCATAAAACTCTTAGTGCTTCCTTAGTGCCTCCTCCCCCAGTTTGGCTATGGTATTCTACCCATTTGTTAGGACTGCAGATGCATCCTTGAAGGACATAGTACAGTTTTGTACCTACCATAAATGTAGATGTCCGAGAGGTATGCATCTGCAGTCAGGATTGCCCACCCTCCTTCCCCTCTGTGGTACTCCTAGGGTATTTGCCCATCTTGTAGCTAGCTGGGGGAATCTATTATGGTGTATTTGTTTGTATATATGTATATACATGTTGATTTCTATTTTGCTCTCTATTGTTTGGAAACATTTGCATTTATCCAAATTTAGCCTTCCTAGAGGGCACCTGGCATCTGGGGCAAGAAACACTGAGGAAAATGGCGTCGGCTGATGCCTTTATACCCGAAGAACTGCAGCTATGACGTCGGGTGAAGTGTGACATCAGCCGAGGCCAGTCCCAGACTTTGGAATCCGGCCGACCGAAGGGCTGCCTGAGGCCAGGACAACCCATTTGTTAGGACTGCAGATGCATACCTCTCGGACATCTACATTTATGGTAGGTACAAAACTGTACTTTTTGAATAGTTGCCAGATGATGCATGCCGTTTAAAAACTATACTTTGAAGGACAGTTTTGTTATCCCGGGTGTACTATGTTACAGGATTTGCTGTAACAAAAGAAATAGAACATTTCTACGATTTAGAACTGAAAAAATCTAGTGAAGAGGTTAAAAAGGAACTTAAAAAGCACTGCACAAATGTGTACGATTTAAAAAGGATTGTAGATCAGGAATAAGGCCTAAGGTGTGGAGCTACAATAGAGAGTTTTAAGTTTAAGGATAACAAGTAAAATGTCTAGCAGATGTTTTGTTTATGAAAAATTGCAGATGGACTCTGCATTACATGGGACAACCTTAAGACTGTTATTTTTATGTAAAAAGTGGTAACCTGATTGATAACTGTCTAAAATAAAAGGGTGTTAAAGTTGGACATACAAAAGCAAGATGTGTGAAGACATTTTATAAATGTAAAAAACATTCTGTCATGTGTGAGACCCTGAGCTGTGAGTCCTGAATGTCTTAAAACTAAACTGCAAATCAAAGGAAAAAAGTGAATTTTGAAATTGCTGTTAAAACACTAAGGCCTTTTGAAGGGAGATTCACAAGTTAAGTGAATACTGTGATACACTGCAGCCTCAGACTTTGTATGTAGGCTGTTTCATCTGGTTCCAGTGATCCCAGGTTTCATTCCCTCATCCTCCATTACCTAACTGTTTGACTCTGAGCAAGTCACTTAAACAGACAGCGTTCCCAGACTATGTCTGAAAAAAACCATGGAGATCAGTGCTGTACCCCAGTAAACAAATACAAATAACTAATAATATTCCTCAACATTTCCACTTGTTCTGCTCTTCCACGGATTGCTGTTAGGGTCACTGGAATTTTAAATTACCCATATAAAACAACTGAATATGTATTTTTTTAATGTTTTTGTCCCATCTGCCTCCCAATCATTCACATTTCTGCAAATAAGCCATTTGTTTCCTATACACCAGGATGAACTTAGAGGGGTAATTATGGCAGAAGTCAGGGACTGTTTTTTGCTTTTGTGCACCCCCTCCTTCCAGGATTCAGCATGCAGTGGGCATTAGCAAAGTTGTACCACTCACTTCCATGATTGACATAAGCCGTCAGAACAGCCCTGCCCCCCCATCACGCTAGCACTCCCATTGGCTGTCCAGTCTCCACTGATAATTTAGCTGTAGGAGTGTGCACCCTGGGCATAGAGTGCTATGCCCCTAGCTCCAGGCGAGGAAAGCTGGAAAAGCAGTGCCACTCTTCTCCCCCCAAGCCAGCTGCAGGAGGTGGCCGAGCTGCTTGCTAATCAAACTCCGCCCCCTTAGATCATAGTCAGTACTTTACTGCTTTATGTCAGCATGGCTGGTAAAACAACAAGATGTTATTCTGGTCTTTTTATGATAAATATAAAGACAATGAAATGGTTGCTGAAATTCTAGATGTAACAATGGTTTTACAGGATCAGGAAGAAAAGAGGAAGCAAGCAGTGAGATACAGTTTGAACCTTTTCAGACATCTGAAATAGTGAATAAAGCGAACATTGTACGTGAAGAGAATCTAGCTGTGACTAATGCAGCTGGCACGTTTTCACAGGAAGGGGAAGATGACGATGAGACTAAAGCAGACGAAGACACTATCGTTTTTATAGAACAAAACGTAATTAAATAGAAGTAAAAATGCAGGCTCAGAGAAATAAAATGGAAATGAAAAATAAATGATCAAGTGAATGACAGTTTTTTTCCTGTAATTACTGTATGTTAACAGCATCAAGAGTAAGGGCAGAAGGTATTTAGTGATAAGACTGTTAATTAACCCATTCCCACCTGTTACACCTTCTGCTGTGTTTCTACCTGACACTCACAGCTCTTTATGCATCATGACATTGCAGCTGGCTTCCTTATCCAAGTGACTTATCAATTAATAATAGGCAGCATGTACCGGCAGCTTTTGAGGAACAAAATGACAGTAAAGGCTGTTTGCTTAGGAAGCCGTGCAGTGGAGATATTAACACCTGATTTTCACTTTTTATGCACATTTTCATATTTTCATTAATATTTTCGTAAATGAGTACGCTACGTTATCAAGAGGCATAGTGTAAAATGTCATGGTGGAAGAGAAGAGCAAAAAGCTGTGTCACTGTCACTGTATAATGCACTAAGCAGGGGGTATCGATAGTGGTGTATTAGCTGTTGTGAAAATATGAATTTATTTATATTAGTTAACTAGGGTAGAACACTGTTTACTATAGACCAATTTCAGGCTTAACTTGGGAAAGTACATAGATATCAAAAATGGTTAAGCACAGCTGCATGTCAATTAGCAGTGCAAAAAATGTGCATAATTAAGATATAAAAGCTAAGTTTTGGCAGACGTATTTACAGTGTACGAAGTGAACAGTGAGGTAACTAGACATGTCTTGTTTCACTATGCTTCTGAGTGTGGTATCTGGAACAGGTCCTGAATGACTTTGTCCTCTAAAGTTTGGGAGGGAATTTTGATGGCCCATTTAGGAGCTAGTGGTTTGAAGGTTTCGAATCATAAAAAAGACTATGAAACTGAGAGTCCAAATTTTTACTAATGTTGCCAAATCAAAGTAACTTGTAAACTGTTGTGTGGTATTAGCTGTTTGCTTAGAAAGTGCTTAAGAAATTTGCCCCTGACACATTGCACTTTGAATGTTGTTTATAGTGTGAATAATTAGTGTACTAACAATTCTTCATATTTCTGTAAATATAAGTTTGTCTGTTTAGCAAACTTGCTGCTTATAATGTGTCTAGGTTATGTGCTTTCCAAGACACAGAAAATTGTTTGTGAATATCTAAAGAAATATATAAATATGGATATTTTGCATTATAATATACTAGTGTATTGATGTAAAGAATTTGAATCTGTTGACCTTTGTCATTTTAAAACATGTTTTTACTGAATAATATTGTTGTTCTGAGTTTTTAAACAGCATTTATAGTTCAAAAGATGTTCGTTTTTGTTCAGCTTATGCACCTAACTTGTTTTTCAAAAATGCTTAGTAATGTAAGCCGCAGTAGTGGTGCTGCGGTAGCATTGTCGCCTCACAGCAAGATGTTGTCACGTTCGATTCTCAGCTAGAGCATCTTCTGTGTGGAGGCATGCGTGAATGGGCGTGCCTTTGTAGAAGGTTGTGCGTCAGGTCTGGTAACTCGGCACGTAAAAATCCACTACCAAACATTAGCGGACCGGAGTTCCGCTGTGGCGACCCCTAACCAGGATAAGCCGAAAGACGCAACGCAACAACAATGTAAGTCTGCCAGGATTGTGACATTCCTCACCTGCTAAGTGCAAATGAATTATGCAAGAAACAGACATATGCTATTTACAAAATATTAGGTTTTAAAACCGGGTGGCCGCAGTGGTGCAGCGGTTAGCGTTGCCACCTCACAGCAAGAGGTTCTCGGGTTTGATCCTCGGCTGGGGTGCATTCTGTGTGGAGTCTGCATGTCCTCCCTGTGGTCGCATGGGTTTCCTCCGGGTGCTCCGATTTCCTCCCGCATTCCACAGACATGCTGTAGGTGGATTGGACACTCTAAATTGGCCCTAGGCGTGAGAGCGTGTGTGTGTGCCTTCTGTGGAAGGTTGGGTGCCAGGCTGGCAACTCGACACCGTAAAACTCCACTGCCAATCATGAGCAGACATCTGATCCTCTGTGGCGACCCCTAACCGGGAAAAGCTGAAAGAAAAAAAATTAGGTTTTAAAACCAAGATGGTATAGAAGGAATAAAAGCTATTTGGGGAAAGGAGATTACCTAGAGCTTCAGTACTGATGAATGCAGCAAAATCACTGTGTTACTTAGGCCAAGGAAAGGTATTAACATTTAATACTATTATTGTGAAAGAATGCTGAAAGGGCGGCCACGGTGGTATAGCAGTTAGCGTTACCACCTCACAGCAAGAGGTTCTCCAGTTTGATCCTTGGCTGGGGTACCTTATGTGCAGAGTCTGCATGTCCTCCTTGTAGTCAAGTGGGTCTCCTTCGGATGCTCCGGTTTCCTCCCACATCCCAAAGACATGCTGTAGGTGGATAGGACACTCTAAATTGGCCCTAGGCATGAGTGCTTGCATGTGTGTGCCTTCTGTAGAAGGTTGGGCACCGGGCTGGCAACTCGACACCGTAAAACTCCACTGCCAATCATGAGTGGACATGTGATCCGCTGCAGCGACTCCTAACTGGAAAAAGCTGAAAGAAGAAGAAGAAGATTGTGAAAGAATGCTGAAAATTCATCTGTGATGGATGAATTAATAATGAACATGTGAAAGCATTTATTATTGTGTATACACCAAAATTAGAAATGAAAGGGATAGCGGTATTCCAGAAAACTGAACCTAATTTAATGAGGAATGCTACTATTAACTGGGGAGGAGAGTTTCACTGCTCTTTAGATAAAAAGGACAAAGAAGGAAAGAAATGACATAAAAGATTTGATAGAATATGTGAACATTTTGCGTACTGGAATGCTTGAAATACTTAATGTATAGGAGACATTAAGACTAAAATAGAGTATGTTATGATGAATGTTGAAGTATAAAGAGAATTGTATGGATACTTAGAATGTTATTTTGGTGTATCTTCATAATCTCAACAGTTAGATCGTCGAACCAACTTCCGCGAACTCCGAACTGTGACTTCTCAAAACTACGAACGCAGATATTCCGAGTCACAAAATCTCACCCCCTTTCTGACCCACAGTAGCACTTGTTTCAGGTGTGGAGTGGTCAGAAATGTCGATGTTCACCATTTTGTTCAACTTTCTGACACGTTGGAGGTACAGAATTTGCGGAAACGGTTCAACAATGTGCACATTCGGGGATGTGCTTTTGACATTATGAAGGTAAACCGTTATTTTTGTAGTCATATTGCACTGTGTTAGTGAAATTTAAGTTTAGAAGTTGGACTGCAAAAAGAAAAGAACAGCTGTATTGTCTGGCAGTTGGTGCAGAGGGTTAAGACTCTGTGCAGTAGTTCCTGTGGTACAGGGCTTGATTCCCGCAACTCTCACTTTACCTCCTGTATGACCTTCAGCAAGAAAATTAACCCGACAGTGCTGGGGGGAGGGGGTAACTAGGAATTTGAACTAGGATCCTCTGTGGTACCCTAAACTTCAAGCCTAGTAATTGCTTGTGAACCTTATTCTGAAGTTAACAGAGAACTAAAAGAGAGAAAGAGACTACGAAACTTAGAAAGAATTATGGTTCGGTTACAGGGACATGATGATTATCTGTACAATGTGGACCCACTCGTGTTAACTTTAAGGAATAATGTAAGAGTAGAATGTATACTCCAATGCAGGGAAATTAGGAAATGTGGTGAAACAGAATATACATAGTTATTTGAAAACATTTGTGGTTATTAGAAAAAATGCATATAGGTGTGCAAGATAGAAAATGATATATAAAAGAAATGAGATAAAAGACTAGGTTCATGAATAAAGGTTTGTATTAGAAAGGACATAGACAATGTCTCCTGTATTAGGGAATAAAAGGAAGAAGGTTATATGAAAAACATGAAGAATACAGAAGATATTGTTTGATATCACAAAGCAGGAGTTGGGGGTGTATGTAATTTTTGAAGGTGTAAAGTCCTCCATAGAAGGAAGGGGAATGTCATATGAGTATAATTTGGAGTTGGAAAAACAGCAGAAAGAGTTGTGTGCACAGCTCTAAATGAATGTTGATAAGAAGGATTATCGGGTGAGGAAGTTTGTGGAAGTATATTAAGATTCAGCTGGGAGTTTTTATTTCTTTTTTTGGAATACTTTTTCCTCTCCTGTCATCTGTGGCCTTCCTACTTAGTGCCTGAAATCCATGCCAGAGCTACCAACTTCTCTGTGCCCCCTGGACTCAGATATAGCTGGAGTCAATCACAGAACTTAAAGGTGCTCTGGGGATCTTGGCTGTCAGCGTCAGCTGGGGCTTTTATTCCATTCGCCCTTTGCAGTCTTTGGTAGATGCATCCATATAATATACATCTATATATATATATATGTATAAGAGGGCATGGTTAAAGCTCTGGTGAATGGTAATTTGTGAAATGAATTTGTGCAGTGGAATGAGCTGAGGGTGTCGCTGACCACATTTGATTTAGTATGTAGTAAATGCCGCTATAGAGAAGCTAAAATGAATGACCAGAGGTTGGGAATGGAATGGAAAGAGTATAATGCACCCCATTATTTCAAGTTACTCTGACTATATTCATAGTAATGGAAAAAAAGTTTTATCGTTGAATACATGCGTAGATAGCATAACCTTAAATAGAAATTTAAAGGGGTGGGTGGCAGAAAGAACACTAGACTATTTCAGAGAGGGTCACATTAAGATAAGCATTCAGTTTAGTACAAAATAAATAGTCATTAAGGGAATGAGAGAGAGCTATAACAAATGATAAAATAAAAATAATATATATATATATATATATATATATATATATATATATATATTTGTGTAAGGCTTAAAAACATTCTTTACGGAAAAAAAAGGTGTATTTAGTTATAAGCATTTTTTGGGTTTGGGGAGTTATTTGAGTTTTATCATTTTTTTTAATGACCAAAAGTATTTTTCTGTGTTATGAGAAACCAGTTTTAGTCATGTAAGGCATTTGGGTGTTGAATTCTTTAATAATTTATTAAGTTCTGCTGGATGAGAATTGTCTGCTTTTATATTTGTTTCCAGCTCAGGTACATTTAGGACTTTGTTTATGTAGTATCGTTTGGAAATGTTTGCCCCCCTACCCAAATTAGTAATGCGTGCTAACCCTATCTCTGCCCTTAACCCTAACCTGCTTCCCTTCCATGAGAACTACCACTGTTCAGACAACTTTGATCTGAATGTGGTCAGGGTTTGGGTAGCGTATCAGAAAAGGAAATTTGTTTCCTTTTTTGATGAACTACATGTTGATGTGTTGTATTAGTGATACAATGTTTGGGAAACATGTTTTGATTGCTATTTTATGTGACAACCAAGTAATGTGCCAACCACCCATTATATAACATTATGATATATGCACTTAAAATGATTGAAATACCCAAACACTGCTGTTACTAACATTGAAAACAATGCAAATGTTGATGCATCAATATGCTTGTGCCAAGGAATACCATCAGAGTATGCAGACAAGTTAAAGAAAAAACCCCACAAAACATTGTTTTTTCCAAGGAGGAGTGTAGCTCGTTTAACCACTGCCATATGTTTACAAAGCACACACACACACACACACACACAGATATATCTGTATCTATTAATATATGTGTGTGTGTGTGTGTGTGTGTGTGTATATGTATATATATATATATATATATATATATATATATATATATATATGTATTGTTTTACACACACACACACACACACACACACACACAAATAAAATATGTTAGGATTCCCAACTGACCCAGCATAGGTTGCCTGTCATTCTGGATGTCAAAAGAAAGGGCTGTCTGCTGTCTTTGGAGATCACCAGTATGATGGCGACATTGGTTCCAAGTCCTACTTGAGCAAGACCTCCACTAGAGGACATTGGAGACCTTTCCTCTGGCTCTACTTTAGGTATCCATTTTATTTTATTTTTCCTGATAGCAAGACAGGTTGGCTAGTCACAGAGACTCCAAATTGTCCATAGATGTGAGTGCATGCATGCGTGATACAGAAGAAAGACCTGGTAACCATATTCTGTTCCCCCTTTTGCTTTAGCAGTGGCTGCACTTGGGGTTGTGCTACAAGTCAACTGCAACTTGCGAGACCTCTGCTAGTAAATGCCTCACTGAGACCACCAAAATAGTGGGGTATGTCAAATTTTGCTTCCTAACTGGACTTTATTTCACTTAAGTTGGAGATTTTGGGGGTGACATTGGAATTAGATGAGCAGCATATATTTTTAATTTCTTACAAAGGTGGAAGGCATGGGGTTTCCTGCTACAGAAGTGGCCAGTGGTGCAGGTTAGGGGCTAGACTTGAGCATGATACGTTTTGGGCTTGGAGAATGCAATGACAGTTCACATCTAAGTGTGTTGGGGAGTAGGAGTGCATTGCCACTACATATGTTTGCTTGCATTTACACACGTTTACCAGATTGATGGAAGATTCCTATCATTCAGTAAACAAACAGAGTACAAGGCATTCTCATATCAGGCTTTCCTGTCTCCAAGTAAGGGATACCAAAATTCCTGTCCTTTCCTTGGGAGACCCAACACTGGACTTTGAATTGCATTTCCTACACAGAATGTATGCTGTAGGCCAGTAACATCCTGCCTTGTGTACTCAGGTTATATGAGTTGTATTTCCTAAACAAATAGATGCACAAGGTCAATAACATTCTGCTGCTTGTCTCAGGTGTATGAGTTGCATTTACTACACAAAATATGTGACATAGGTCAGTAATTGGGTATACAAGTTGCATTTCCTACATAGAATATGTGTTTTAGATCTGTAGATCTGTAACTTTCTGCACTATGTGTAGGGGCTGTTTGAGTTGCATTTCTACACAAATTATATGCTGTACGTCAGTAACTTCTTTCTGCGTGCATTGGGATTTAAGAATTGCATTTCCTTCACAGAATATGTGCTATAAATGAGTAACTTCTTGCCATGTGCACTGGGGTTTATGAGCTGCAGACGCTGCTCCGCAGCTACATCTGGAGAACAAGCACATTATATATACTGTACAAACTGTTTTGGATATGTTGCCTTAAGTAGTTATTAAACAAATCACTTTCACTAAATCAAATAGGCTAATTTGCATTCTGTAACAGGTAGACACCGATTTACCGAAAATGTTCATGGATGGCTAGCTGTATGGCAGAAAAGGAAGACTTTTTTCACTGAAACTATAGAGACCCAGGTTTGAAAAATGGGCCCTTGTGTCCAAGGTATCAACTAGGCATGTGGGTATGGGAGTGATTGGTCAGTCATGGGCTTGCCAATCCTGAGAAGTGTTGGCTGTTTATGAGCCAGCCACTGGGGCACCATTTAGGTGGCCACCAGTAGCAGTTGTTCTTTCATATACAAGGTTGTGTGAGTGGCATCCTGCTAAGAATAGCACAGCTCTTGACAAAGGCTGAGGTTTGGGAGTTTGAGGCACACAAGCAGGTGATTCCTGTTCTTTAAGCAACGCATTCACTTACCACCCAGTGAGGAGGTGAGATTAAGCACCTCCACAAAACAAATCTGCTGTGGATGACAGCCTGCTGGCAACTAACTCTCACCTTCACTGCCTGGATACAAGATAAGTTACAGAAAGGTAGCTCACCTGGGAAGTAAAGACCTATGCGGTTGGTGTGAAATAGAGAGCTAAAGCTGGGCAGCTCAGGGAGAATAAATGAACATGTTAAATACTTAATAGACAGCCAGGTAAGCCTTGGTAGTTAGGTATGCAAGGGTCAAAATAAGTAAATAAAAGTAAATAAGTACATTTTGTCTGGATCCTCATAACCACTTCAGCTATTGCATTCTGAAGGAAGAGTGAAATTAATTTCTAACCCAAAAGAAATGGAGCACTGTAGAAAACATAGCCCTTTTTATATTTAGAGAAATATGTTTCAGATACTGGTTTTGAGACTCAAAAAATGATTACCATTGGCAGTTTTAAACAAGAGCAGAGATTAAGGCAGGTAAAAGTTGAGACAGTAAAATAAATGAAGCATTACTGTTGAAGAAATGAAACGTGACCAGCAGTCTTTTAGAGTTATAGAAATGAAATATTTCTAGTGCTCTTTAGCAGATGGTACTGTTGTACTCGCACAGAAATCATTTGCTGTAGAGAATAGTAACACTTAGCTCTTTAAAATGTCCAGTAGAATAAAAGCACTGCCAAATCAGCGATAAAGCTTGGTGTACAGAAACGTAACTCCATGTACGCTAATGTCTCAAAGCTTTCTTTACTACACACTTGTCGGCATACTTGACAGATCCTAGGAGGAGTAGGAGGAGGAAGCTATTGTGCTGGAAAGAATGCAGTCACGTCTGAATCCATTTTTGAATATAATGAATCCTATTTTTATGAAATGTTGAGTATAAAGTCCTAACAAGGCTCTACATGCAGACGGTGGCAAAAACAACCACACTGATTTGCAAACATGACTTCAAAAGATGTTAAAAAATGAAAGGACGTAAATTTCACAGCTGGCATTTTTCATACATAAGAGCTGGTGACCTTGCTTCTTACGTTTGCAGAAATTATTTCTTTTTTTTACTGTTTGGTTGCTCTGGTTGATTGTCATTCATCACGACTGCTGAATAACATGGCCACAGGACTCAACAGCTGATCTCCAAGCATGTTTATGACCAGTTTGGCAAAGAAACCATTTGTGATTCAGTAACCCAGTCTGTCAACATCAAATTATATTTTCATGCCAAGATAAGCAAAACCCCCAAGATCCATTCTTCACCTAGTTCAAAGCTATATGCCTTTACTTTACCGTATGAGACAGTAGTACATTAATAAATATCACAGACAGCTTCAGCACCAGTGTGTAGTGCTTCTCGAAAGTGACAGCCTGGAGGCAGCATCCTGACACAGGAGTTTATTGTTGCATACCTAAGTAAAGTTTATATTTAAATGCATTAAATAATAAATGTGTATGACTGGGAATCATTGTTCATCTAATAGCTGATTATTGTCAGTTAATCAGCTGATTAGGCTTGATGGCTTCCCTCTGACCTAGCTGTCACCAAAAGCAGTATGAAGGTCAACAGGTGTAGCCCACTGGCCAGTTGGTTTGCTTCCATTGTACTTTAGTTTTTGGTACTTTTTTATTAAATCCTCCTCATCTACAAAAGCTAACTTACCTCCCTTGACAACAAAAGACCTTAAAGACAGTCACAGTTGTCATTTATTTTAAGGGACCTATTGTACTGGATTTGGAACTGCCCATCAGTTTCCATGTATTTATAATTTATATTGACTATATATGAATCCAGGTCATAGTATCCATATGAAAAATATGTTCTTCAAATAGGTCCTTTTCATTTCCATCATAAAGGAATTATGCAGTATCTCATGTAGCAACGGCATGCATTAGTCAACCCTGGCATTTAATAGTAATATTGTCATTTGTGCACCTGTTACTGGAGGCAGGCAGTGACTGCAACCCACACATTTATGTACAACACCTTTCCTGTAGTTAATATAGGTTAATATGTACACATCTGTCATCTCGTGATATTAATTCAGTCACACCCATGGTGTCTTTTTGTATACTTGCTTTTAATACCCATCATCCTTGTTGTGTCATTTACATATTTTGGCTCTAGATTCCTTAACTTAGTAATTAACCAAGCAGATGAAAAGACATGATGTAAGAAACAAGATGACATTTAAGATGGTTAAGGATAATAACCACTATTTGTGGCTTGTTATTAATATCATATGTAGATTCGTATTTTCATAACTGACTGAGACGCATGTTATTTACAGGCATAGTGTAAAATATCATGGTGGGAACAAGAAAAAAATCATTGTCTCTGCCAATGTATCTGTGCTGGAGATATTTGGTAAATGTTTATTAGTCATTGTGAACATCCTCAATGTACATTAGTAATTCCAAAACCAGCATGTTCACAAACTATAGCATAATATCAAACAACATTTTAGATGAACGGGAAAATTGTTGTGATACTTGCACACTGTCTTAAGAGAAAGTGTTATTTATACTGCTACTTATGCATATAGGCATAATTTGTCATATTTCTTTAGGTATTTCAATAAGCAAACATTCAGAAAGAGATTTCTTGCTATCCCGTAGATGCTCAAGTCTCCTAAGGAAAAGTGTTGCTGTCATCATCTATCTAGGTCATTCAGTTTATATGTTCTAAAAAGTTGTGTGTGAAAATTTAGACAAAATATAATGTATTGTTTTCTGCTTTACACTTGCTGTGTTCGCATTTTTAAATAGCATTTACTGTTTAATTGATATTTACATTTGTTTGGCGTATGTTCTTTAACTGGATTTTTTCAGAAAATGCTGAAGATTCTAAGAATGTGCACGGACCTCTGGAGATGTGACAGTTCACAGCTGCTAAGTCTGAATGAGATAAAACTACTACTAATTTCTCGACACACAGCAATGCTAAATGTTCCTTGAACGGCCAAACAGAGCAAATAATACATCATACAAGTTTGTCTTGTAGCATCTACTGTCTGTACTCTGATGTCTCAGACAGACTGAGTAATAAACTAGGGGAGAGGCCTTTAATTGGCGTACAGTATCTTTATTTGAGATTAGTACTTTAGGACTTATGAATGGAAGTAACTTGTGTGGTATAGAAATCTGTGTTTGTAGTTCACTTACAGCTGTATGACTTCAGCTTCTTCTTCTTCTCTATCCCACATATTCCATTTCCAAAACCTTCTAAGACTGGATTTTAACTAGAGTAATTCCCATTGATTATGTGCTAAGACAACAGCATTTTATTTCAGTGACTCTTCTTTGTGTGCCTTAGCTACACTGTGTGAAAATGATGCACAGCTTTCCTTCCAGAAGGGCACTTAAGCAAAGCCTGCTTTTTAGGAGCACTACGTAAGTATTTAGAGGCTGTTTAGTATTCATATCCAAAAGGTGAGTAGGCTGGTGTCTAGAGCGGCACAGTATGAGAAAGTCAAGGGGAAGCCAAAGGTTATGTTTCTTTTCAGTTTTCACTATTAAGTCTGAAGAATGTGTCACACAGACTGATGCAGAGATATTAAGAAGTGCAATACATTGCGCCTTTTCATTAGCAGTAGTAAAGTATAATTAAACTACTGCTACTTCCAGGTCTTTAGAATGGTATAATTACAAAAGTCAGTTACGATGGCACAGGTACTGACTACTTTCTGTTTAGTGCAACTGAGAAACTTCTCCTCAAACCTCAGATTGTTCTGTCAATATATGACTTACCTGTTCAGGTAAGGTGTATGCTGCTGCTAACCTGTGTCTCAGTAAATCTCAGCTGTTAAATAAAAGTTTGCTAATAGCATTGTGAGAGGCTTGGCAAATACATTTCCCTTTGATGCTTGGGAGAGCAGAGGGTCGTGGGCTCTGTATGTCCACCATGTACTAGGACTTGTTCTCTACTCTGCTGGGTAGGTGGTCCTGCATTCAGGAGGTGCTGTGCTAAACCGTGATCCTACATGTCTGACATGCTAATTCATATTGCAATGAAGAATTCCAAGACACTTGTGGTGAAGATCAAGATGGCACCCCAGTAACCTGTTGTCTCAGTTTAAAGGGCAACCAGATGACTTTGTTCTTAAATCACTCGACCACCCCGATGTACTAGCATTAGTGTCCTTATACTCAATAGCGTACAGGTTGCTAGGATGTAAACTGCGTCTTGCTTTTTGAGCCATGAAAGACCCGGTTCTGTTTGACCACCTCTTTCATTACAAAACCAGTGACTCTGCAAACACCTGCACTAAGGACTTAAATCTGCACCAACAAGTAAACAATACTTGTTGAAGAGATAGCTTCCTAACTCAACTTATTGCTAACCTATATAGTAAGTTGCCACTACAGGTCAAACAAAGTGCTATGTTGGCTTTCATTAAGGCTAGTCTTTATGACTGGATGGGTACACAGAAATTTACACCAGAGTTATCACATACAGCCCTGCTCAATTTGGGAAGTGAGCACTGTTAGCCAAAATTAAATGCACCAGCACCACAAGCCACATGACCCAACTCTCAAGAATTCAGCAATGTAGTAAAATAAGTAAAGAGCTTTACTAAGGTTAAGCACTTTCATCCAAAAAATCAGGACTTCATCAGAACTGATTTTACAAGATATCACACTTTTAAGTAACCCATCTAGGGGTCACATGAAGCATTACCTAGGTTTAAAGTGTACTTGCCCACTAAAATAAATACATTCTTTGTTACAAATAAAAGACTTCTTAAGTTAATTATAAAAGTGACATTCTGACAGAATTTTTTTTGTTTGCTTTTGTTGTCAGATAAGTAGGTAACAACCCATCATTCCAAAGAACTTGACAATTAAAAACAGGTAAGTCTTTATGAAAACACACATAATGCATTGGATATTTCCCCACTCGCAGCGTATAGTTTTAACATAGTATTAATAGATATGGTATCATTTAATCTGGGAAATTAACAACATATCTATTAATAGTGTGTTAAAATAACGTGCTGCCAAGTTACAAACTTCAACAAATGGGGAAGCACCTACTGGATTATGTGTGGTTTTATAAATGCTTACTTGTTTTTAATTGTTGCCACCTTATTTATTGCAGAAACTGGAAATGAGAAGCCTTAGACTTCAGTGCTAGTAGTGGTTTTGAGGGGAGAAGTGCTGAAAAACTCTAATAAGCAGTGCATGGAGATGTACTATAAGGACTGAGATGGTGGTGGAGAAGATCTTCAAAATGGAGCCACATCCCCCATTTCCTCCTACTCATGGTCTTCCATAGTATGCAGCAAGTAAGCCAGCTGTAAAATTAGGGCTAAGGGTGTGCTGCAGCATGTGGGACAGGGACCCTAATCTCCATCCAAGAGAACACTGTGGAGTTTGTGACCAAAATGCTAAAGAAGTTTCAAAGGTCTGTGAAGAAGAATAGAAAAAAAGATAATAAGGAGAAAATAAAGAGAATTTACTAGCATGTACTAATTATGTGGGAAGGGGGCATTAAACTTCCTTTGTGAACCTGAAGATGTATTAGTAACATTAGGTCCTCTTCTCTGAGCAGATGTTTTTTAATATGGCATTACAACTTTTGTATGACCAGGGCATACTCAGGAGCAACTACATTTTTATTAAAGTGTTGATATGCTTTACACATGATGTACATCATGGAGTGCTACTGTCCTGTAAAGTTTTTAACTAAGTTGCTCCAATAATCAAAGACCTTTTTTATTTGATTACTAACTTGCTTCTAGTCTTAAAACTTCATGTTGCCCTTATAATGTGAAGTCCGGGGGAGCATAGCGACAAGTTTTATTGAAGTCTATGGGGCAGCCTTTTATGTCTCGTTGTTTGCATTGTGTTTAATTTTCTGATTAAGCTGTGGCATTAGTCACCCCAGAAGACACTTAAGGGACCTGAGAAGAGGCCTAAAAGGTCACCCCACTGACATTAATAGAGTGCGTCCATACTCTTTCTCTGCCTTTAAATCTTAAGAATGAGACATCATTTTAAGATTAGAAGACAAGGAGAAACTAATATTTGCTTAGGTGGAAATTCATGACTGTAATGAGTAATTAAATAAAGAAGATCTTTGTTTTAAAAAGAACTCACTTAAAATGAGATTGCAGAACAGCAGGTGTCACATGATAAAGCTAAAAAAAAAAACAGTGGCAAATCATTTTAAAATTTCCTAAAATGGACTTGTATCATTAATAACAGATTGAGCGAATGACAGTGAATTCAGATTGGAATGCAATGAAATGTATTAATGCGTTTTACACTTTGCAGCCTAACTGGGGAGGATGCAGGCAGATATACTCTGTTGTGCCACCACATTCCCAAAGGCTGCATAATTTTGTTTTCATAATTACATTTAGAGGTCTAGAGACAATAGTACTGTTACTTGTCTTATTTATGTAGCCCAAGAATTACCATTCCTTCATTCTTTTAGAACATTTTTCAGTACTTTATTTAATCTAATTTTCTGCCTGTCTCATGCTTACTTATTTATCATACATCGATATTTACTGTTGCTCGATGGTTATACCTTATGTAGTTACACTTAAGTATGATAGTTTGTGTGTAGTATTCATTCTTTCCTAGAAATGAGCTGAATTGAACAATGCATGCACCAGATCAGCAGATTAGAGGAAGCCACTCACATGTCCACATCAGTGTATTCCAGCACGAATCATTGCTGTCCTGCGCAGGAGAGGGTAATAAAAGGTCACAGCTTTGGCAAGTCATGTTCCGGAGAATTATGGTTGGTGGAAAGATACCATTAAATGCTATTGTTGTCTGTTACTATTACAGTGGCTTCATCTCAAAGCTGTATTGTTATGGGAAGCATGCTAGCCCATAATCATACTGGGTAAGTCATGAAAGAAAGGAGAAAGTCAACGCTAATGGAAGCATAGCTGTTGGCCATTAAGAGAAGAATCAGGGAAAAGGCCAGACATGATTAGGGACAAAATCCCAACGTCGGAGAGAGTTAGAAACACTGATCTTGTTCACTTAGAACATTAATAAAATTAAAGACAACATACATGTTTTGAAAGAAACAAATTCAGTTACTGTAAAGTTTTGGTGTTGTTATGCCATCAAAAAATGTTAAAATCCTGTTTGATATGCCATGAAGTCAAAGGGTTTTCAAGGAGTGAGGCAGTACTTTGAAGAAAATTGCAAGTCACATTGCTGAAAATAAGAGCGATATGGGAGGAGATACGGATGAAAGGTTTAAATAGGTTATCTTATCATCCAGTAAGCTATCAAGCTTCCTGGAAATGATCATTTTTAATCTTAATTCAGACTTATTCAGCAAAGTACAATTTAAGCCCCTGAAATAGAGAACTCCACTGATTTATGAGCTATAAATGCAAATTATACCTAAAGAGGACAGTTATGTCTTATAGCTATATGCCACCACCTTTTTATCCAAATAACAAAGTCTAACTGGGTAATGGTTGAAACAGGTCCTTCTCATGGACTCCTAGGAACTTTATTATATAGGACAAGATTTGTTGGGCATTTCACTGTATATATTAAGGTCTAGTTTACCCCTCAATTATCCCTATAGTTGCTGAGCATTCTTTGTTTTGCCTCACATTTTTACTGTGTTTTATTGTTCAGCATGTGGATACAAAACCGTTCTTGTGTTAACTTTTTAAGTGAATTAGAGTAGTATTTAAAACTTGTCCCTGATTTTTCGGCCTTTGTCACACTTTTATTTTGCATTTGTCCATAATTCTTCAGCAAAGAAGTTGAGAGGTACGATATCCACTGAACAGATAGGCAGTGCAAACTTTGAAGTATTACGGAAATATGGGAACATAGAGTTGTACCCATAAGTACACTTGCTGCAAAATGCTGGTCAAGTACAAGACACAGTAGGAAGATGATGTAAGCTATCAGATAAAATTTGCAAGTGCGAAAGAGTACAAGGTAAATGCTCGGGTATTTTTTTCTTTATTTAACCATTTTAATTGGGTAAGTGGGCTAATCTGAAGATCATCTTTCAGCTGAAACCCAGGCTGGAAGCAGAAATAGTTAGTGTAATAATTGAAATGATTTGTGATAATGGCTTAGAAGAAGAAATCTCAAGGCAGAGAAGGTCTGTTTGCATATATGAGGAATGATAAAGAGAAGAAGTGAAATAAAAGCTGAGCACAGTGTTTGGGCAGGTATTGTTTGAGTAGAAGAAGAAAGAGAGCTCAGTAAGATTACTCACAGCAGGAGGGATACAGTTCAAGGCAGATGTAGCAATTTTTGAGAAGGATCTTTCAGAGGTACATATAGTGAAAGTCTGTTTGGAGGGAATGATACAAATTTGCTGTGACCAAGTAGGGTTGTGCTAAGGGGCTACAAGTAGCTTAATTGTGAGGAGAAGACAACACTTGTTATGTAAGAGCTCAGATGTAGTTACTTAAAGGAGTAATGTGACTGATGTTTGTTGAGCTAAGTAGATGGCAGTTGTGGATACGTGAACTAAAGGCTTTAATGAATTAGCAGGTTTTGTTAGTTGTTGGAGGTAACTAAATGTTTTATGATTTAGACAGAGTAGTAAAGTGTGGGCTTTAGTTTTGTCAGAATCTGGAATACACTGACTGGCCAGATGGTAGGAAAACTTGATGATAGCTTAGAGGTGATATCAAGAAGTATTTTTCCTTGGAGAGAATGTTGTACTTGTTTGAATAGTGTACCAGATAAGTTATAGATTCAGAAATAGTGGTACAGTTGAGGAATGTATAAGACATATATGCAGGTCATTTGTGATGGAACACAGATAGATATGTAGTTTGTCCATTAAGCTGGAAGATAAGCATGGTGCCCTGTCATGTACAAGCAATCCTTATTTGGTGACTAGTTCTGTATTTCTGTTAGGTGAAGTGGTCATTTACAAAATTATTGGAAGAAGAAGAAGTGATGCCCCATCTGTTTTGCTACAGCTAGTCTCTGTTATTTTTCCCAGCCTTTCTTTTCCCTTCCCACCTGTTCCTTTTCGTTTTTGTCTTCACAGGTTAACATGAAATCACCTACTAGAATAAATCAAGTCCTACAGGAATAACCACATTTAATCTGATACACGGTTATTCAGTCCTAAAATATCTAAAAACAGCTTGGAAGATGAGGTCACCATTGGAAATATTTTTTTTTGTTTGCAAGGCATGCCCCTTCCCCCATTCTGTACATATATCTATATTTGTCTAGGTGGTGTGTGTGTGTGTGTGTGTATGTGTGTGTGTGTGTGTGTGTGTGTGTGTGTGTGTGTGTGTGTGTGTGTATATATATATATATATATATATATATATATATATATATATATATGTAAACCTTAATATGTTTGTGTAATTTAACTTGCTCATTCCTTTTTTAATATCTTATTAACATCACATATTGCACCGTGATGAATATATATTCAGTTGTAAAAGTAAAAACAAATCATTACAATGATTTTTCCTTTGCACACATTATACAAATATGATTTTGTCATAAAAGTTATTCAGTTTAACATTACATAGATTGATCAAGTTCTGCTTTCCCTGAAATATCACTCCTTTGCATGTATTGTTCCAAAACTTTCCATTTATTTCTATGCAGTTTACTCCTTCCCTTTTCTAAAGGTTCAACCTCCAGTTCATTTAGCTTATTTTACAATATTCCACAATTATGTTACATTTGGTTTAATTTTTTGATTTCCATTTCCCATTATTTTTTGGCAGCCAGCAAAATTACACTTAGTATCTTACCATTCCCAAGCAATTCGGTTTATATATCCCTGCTCAAAACAATAATTTTTTGGTTAAAATGATTTACTCTCCCAACATATTTGACAAAGTATCCTGTAGAGAATTTCTAAAGTCCATCAACTTGTTACATTTCCAAAAATTGTTCCCAGATACCACTCTCTTTCTGTCACACCTCCGACAATTGCTGTCTGCGTGCGGAGTAATTCTCCAAAATCTGCTTGGGGTGTAAAAATACCTGCTGCATACTTGGGAGCCATATGGATATCCTCACATTATCTCTTTGTATATCACCTTTCCATTATTGTTTTCCAGTGTTTTCTAACCTCTTCTAGTTATCATGTGTTATTTTATATGCCCCACTAATGTTTTTATCACTGTTTCTATTCTAGACTCAAGTATAAATTCAGCTAGACCTGGCTTTTCATTTAACACCTCCCTGTTCCTTTTTCTATGCTTGTACTCTGTTATTAATCCCTGGTAAGTATAGTAGTCTCCAACCCGTAGGTCAAACTTCTTGTCCTCATCCCACTTTATGACTTTTCTCTCCATATCTTGTTTCCTTTGCTAATGTTCACCAGTAAGTTCCAGTTCTCTCACCTGTTATCTTTCCCATCCCCCCCTTTTTGCAAACACCTTTATTGATTTATCACTTGTGACAAAGGCAAATTTACATTCATATAACAGTAATCAAACTATATTAAGATAACAAACTTCACATACATTACTATATATCATATAACCTAAACAATGTTACATAAAATATTCAATGCCTGCCTTTTTTTAAACAAGAAACATCTTTATTAAACCATCACTTACTACATAGGCAATCATACATTTATATAAATTAAAACAAACCACACTGACAGAATCCTAGTCACGAGAATTTTATATCACAAGTCATATTGATACACTTCCAGTTACAAACATTATACATCACTTGTAATCTATCCAGTCTTTCTCACTCAGACATTAGACAGCTTATTTAAGTCCTGCCACCTTTTAGACATCATTCCTTCCTTGTGTGTATTGTCCCCATATTTGCCATTTTTCCTATGTAGTTTGCTCCTCCCCTTTTCTAAACATCTCAATTCCAGTTGTTTTATTCTCTGTTACTATATTCACTACTTACAGTGTAGATGGTTTAGGTTTTGATTTCCATTTTCTAGTAATTGATTTTTTGGCAGCCACCATTATTAGACACAGCAAGGCCTTACCATGTCTAGCAGTTCTGATTCTGTATCATGGCTCAGAAGAATCATCTCCCTTGTCAGACAATTCTGCCCACCCAGCATCCCTGACAGTGCATCCAACAGGGAATCCTTAAAGTCTGCCAACTCAACACACTCCCAGAAAATCTGTTCCCAATTTCTTCTTTCTTCCCCTTCACACTTCCAACAATTACTCTCTGCCTGAGGAAAAATTCTCCAGCAGCATCTGATCTAGATTATGTTAAAAACTGTACCAGTGCTGGTCTTTTGTTTTGGACCCCCTATTTCTTTCGCTTTGCCTATACTCTGATATCAATCCCTGATAGGGAAGGCAATCTCTAACCTGCAGTCCAAATAAATACTTGGTGTCTTCCCATTCTGTCGTCTCTCCCTCTCTAGTTATTTGCTCTCAATACCTTGGTTCCTTTGCCTGCCAGTTTCTCCCACAAATTCCAGCCCCCACTTGCCTATTGTCTTTATCCCTAATTGCAGTCAGTCCGGTCGGCAGAATCTCCTTTCTCCATTCCTGTGTTGGTTTAGTTCTTAGAATACTTTCTGCTACTTTATGGATATAATATTCTGCATGGTTATTGTTATTCTCGTTAAAGGCCTGCATCCAAAATCCCAGTCTCTTCTTGTTTCTTGAGCTTCCCCTGTATTTCATCACCATCCCTTTCCCCTTTGAATTATATTAACTGTGTAGCTCTGAAATACCCCTTCAAATTGGGTAATTCCCAATCTGCCCTGGTCTACTGGACGAGTCAACTTATGCCACTTGACTCTTGTCATCTTCCCCTTCCAGATAAAGTCCTTCAACTCTTTAATTGCTATCCACAACTTTTCCTCTGGTTGATAAAAATATGCCTGAACAGTGTATAAGACTAAAGGGACTAAAAACATTTTAACTGCTTGTATCTTGCTCTCCATATCAATATAAAAAGCTTCCATTTTCTCAGTTTTTGTATTATCTTTTGTTTAGTCTCTTCCCACATATCCTTAGCTGCCAGACTAGAATAATTTTTAATCCATACAACTAAATTTTTCATTTTATCATGTCTCCATAAATATGGGTATTCCTAAACCAATTCATGTATGGCTACATAGTTTACTGCTATTGCCTTTGTCTTAGCTTCATTAATTTTGTATCCCGAAAAGATTTGAAACTGTCTCAAAATGTTCCACAACACTGTAATGTCTTTTTCTGTTTTTACCAGGTACAAAATAATGTCATCTGCAAAGAAATTTAGCTTTTCTTGACTACCATACCAATTATATCCTTGAATTTGTGAGTCCCTTGTTTTATTTGCCAGTAGTTCTAAATATAATGCAAATAAGAAAGAGGAAAGAGGACACCCCTACCTGGTTCCTCTGCTCAAGCAGAAATTATGAGAGAGGACCCCACCCACTTGAATTTTCTCCTCCGATCCCTCATATATTCTCCTAATAAACCTTATATTTTTTTCAGGAAATGCAAATGCTTCCTTTGCCGTACTAATAAAGTCAAATGCTTTCTCTGCATCAAGACCCCCAACAACAATGGTCTTTTCTTATATTCTGCTTCCCTCCGGATCATCAGTGCTCTTTTAATGTTGTCAAATGTTTGCCTCCCCTCCACAAAACCAAATTGATCTATATCTGTTAGTTTTGGCATTATGTTTGCCATTCATTTAGCCATTATAGACATGGACACTTAATAATTATGGTTTAGTATGGAAATGGGCCTGTATGAAGCAGGATCTGATGAATCCTTACCCTCTTTAGTTATTACAAATACCACTGCTTTCTTCAAGTATGGTGGTACCTTTCCTCTTCTTAAGATACTGTTAAACAAAACATTCCAGATCTGTATCAGTTTATTTCTCCTAGCTTACAAAATTCCACAGGAATACCATCTATTCCTGGGGACTTAACTGTAGATTGGTTATATATCATAATTTTTATCTCATCTTCTCCCATCCTGTTAGTAATTGAACCTCATCTACTTCTAACCTTGGCATATTTAATTCTTCCATAAACATTTCCATTTGTATCTTTTCTTGATTTTCATATTTCTCTGGTTTATAGAGACTCTCATAAAATTTCTGAAATATTTCTAATACCTCTACAGGATCTCTTGTTACCTTGTTTGTTATAGGCTCCCTAAGTTTGCCAACAACCATTTCTACTTTCTGTTGCCTGAGTCGTTGTGCTAAAAGCTTTTGTGCTCTAATGTTATCAAAAAACAGTTGCTTAACAGCAGTATTTCTAAACTCATGCATATTATTGAGGTAATCCTTCCCCTTATTCTGCAATGCTTTAACATTTGTCAGTCCCTCTAAATAATTCTTGTTACTTCTTAACTATAGCTCCCTTTCTTTTATTTCCACTCTATTTTTAAACTCCACCTTAATTTTATTCCACTCCCTAACTATATTTTCATAAGAAATTTCTGTCTTCTCTAACAGGTCCTGAATAATTTCCACTACCTATTCCTTAAGTTCCTCTCTTTTCAACAGATATATGGGAAAGCGTCAATGTCTCATTTTTATTTCATTACCCTGTGTTTTTATTTTAGCCATTATTGGCGCATGAGCTGAAATAGTTATTGGGTGGGTATCAAGACCTTCATTTAAATGCACATGCTCCTGTGAAATGTACAGTGGATATAATAAGTGTACACACCCTGTTAAAATGCCAGGTTTTTTTGATAAAGAAAAATGAAGCCACACTAAATCAATTCAAAACTTTTCCCACCTTTAATGTGACATATAACCTGTACAGTTCAATTGAAAAACAAATCTGATAGGAGAAAAAATATAAAAAAATAAAAAACATTTAAAAAACTGGTTACATAAGTGTGCACACCCTTAAACTAATACTTTGTTGAAACAACTTTTGATTTAATTACAGCATCCATTCATCTTGGGTACACACCTGCCATCAATTAAAGAGACTCTGATTAACCCCAAGTAAAGCTCAGGTGTCCTAGTAGGATTTTCCTGAAATTGACTCAGTTGCCTGCTACAGCAAAAGCCATGGTTCACAGAGTGCTTACAAAGAACATGGTTCACAGAGAGCTTACAAAGCATCAACGAGATGTCATTGTTGAAAGGTATCAGTCAGGAGAAGGGTACAAAAATATTTCCACACCAGTGGATATATCCTGGAACACAGTGACGACCGTCATCAAAAAGTAAAGAAAATATGGGACAACAGTGACGTTCAAAGAACTGGACGTCCCTCCAAAATTGATGAAAAGACAAGACAAAAACTGGTCAGGGAGGCTGCCAAGAGACCGACAGCAACACTGAAGGAGCTACAGGAATTTCTGGCAAGTACTGGTTGTGTACTATGTGTGACAACAATTTCCCGTATTCTCCTTATGTCTGGATTATGGGGTAGGGTTGCAAGACGGAAGCCTTTTCTTACACAGAAAAACATCCAGGCCCGCCTAAAATTTGCAAAACAATACATCAAGTCTCCCAAAAGCATGTGGGAAAATGTGTTCTGGTCTGATGAGAACAAGGTTGAACTTTTTGGCCACAATTCCAAAAGGTACATTTGGCGCAAAAACAGCACTTCTCATCACCAAAAGAGCACCGTCTCCACGGTGAAGCATGGTGGTGGCAGTATCATGCTTTGGGGTTGCTTTTCTTCAGCTGGAACTAGGGCTTTAGTCAAGGTGGAGGGAATTATGAACAGTTTGAAATACCAGTCACTTTTGGCCCAAAACCTTCAGGCGTCTGCGAGAAAGGTGAAGATGAAGAGGAATTTCACCTTTCCACATGACAGTGACCCCAAGCATACATCCAAATCAACAAAAGAATGGCTTCATCAGAAGAAAATTAAAGTTTTGGAATGGCCCAGCCAGAGCCCAGACCTAAATCCAATAGAAAATCTGTGGGGTAACCTGAAGAGGGCTGTGCACAAGAGATGCCCTCACAGTCTAACAGATTTTGGTGCACTTTTGCAAGGAAGAGTGGGCAAATATTGCCAAGTCAAGATGTGCCATGCTGATAGACTCCTACCTAAGAAGACTGAATGTTGTAATTAAATCAAAAGGTGCTTCAACAAAGTAGTCGTTTAAGGGTGTGCACACTTATGCAACCAGCTTTTTGTACGTTTTTTATTTTTTATATTTTTTCCTCTAACAGATTTGTTTTTCAGTTGAATTGTACAAGTTATAGGTCACAGTAAAGGTGGGAAAAGTTTTGAAATTATTTATTGTGGTCTCATTTTTTATAGCATAAAATCCTGGCACTTTAACAGGGGGTTCCTATTGTGAAATCGAATGTTGAGAGCACCTAATACCAGAAGGCTGAACTTGGTAGTTTGAAAGTTGAGATTGTCGAAGCCGCGGTTGGCCATTTCTACATCTTCAGCATTTTTGGACCGGATCAAGGTAAGTAAACAAATGGGTAGTGATGGACTTTAGGGTTAGGGTGCGGGTCAGGTAAGTGTGCGATAGTGACAGACTTTAGGGTTAGGGCGCGGGTGAGGTAAGTGTGCGATAGTGACGGACTTTAGGGTTAGGGCGCGGGTCAGGTAAGTGTGCAGTAGTGACGGACTTTAGGGTTAGGGCGCAGGTCAGGTAAGTGTGCGGTAGTGACAGACTTTAGGGTTAGGGCTGGGTTAAGGATAGTGCATAGATAGTGATGTATGTTAGGTTTAGTGTAGGTTTTGAAGGTGTTTGGTGTGATTGTGATATGTGTGTGTTTTTTGGAACAGCAAATTTTTTCCCTGGGAAAAAATTTGCTGTTTTGAAGTGTCAATGTTATCCAAATTCGATCTTCCAAGTTCGAACTTATGGTGTTCGACATTTTGGAAGTTCAGTTTTGTGATATAGACCCTTAACAGGGATGTGTACACTTTTCATATCATAGGTTCATAGGTAGGTACTAGGATATATATATATAAGCCTAGCCAAAAGGTACCCTGGCTTTCGCCACCCAAGAAAATTATTTTCCTGTGCCCCTTAAATCTGCCCCTTCCCCTTAAACTAATACTTTGTTGAACCACCCCTTGATCCAATTACAGCACTCAGTCTTCTGGGTACACACCTGGCATCAATTAAAGAGACTCTGATTAACCCGAAATAAAGTTTGGCTGTCCTAGTAGGATTTTCCTGACAGTTACTCAGTTGCCGGCTACAGCAAAAGCCATGGTTCGCAGAGAGCTTACAAAGCATCAAAGGGATCTCATTGTTGAAAGGTATCATTTAGGAGAAGGGTACAAAAAAATTTCCACAGCGTTGAATATAACATGGAACACAATGAAGACAGTCATCAAAAAGTGGAGAAAATATGGGACAACAGTGATGTTGCAAAGAACTGGACGTTCCTCCAAAATTGATGAAAAGACAAGATGAAAACTGGTCAGGGAGGCTGCCAAGAGACCTACAGCAACACTGAAGGAGCTGCAGGAATTTCTAGCAAGTACTGGTATTGTACTACATGTGACAACAATCTCCCAAAATCTCCATATGTCTGGACTATGACATTGGGTTGCAAGATGGAAGCCTTTTCTTACACAGAAAAACATCCAGGCCCAGCTAAAATTTGCAAAACAATACACCAAGTCTCCCAAAAGCATGTGGGAAAATGTGTTATGGTCTGATGAGACCAAGATTGAACTTTTTGGCCACAATTCCAAAAGGTATGTTTGGCGCAAAAACAACCCTTTGCATTACCAAAAGAACACCATCTCTATGGTGAAGCATGGTCGTGACAGTGTCATGCTTTGGGGTTGCTTTTCTTCAGCTGGAACTGGGGCTTTAGTCAAGGTGGAGGGAATTATGAACAGTTCCAAATACCAGTCACTTTTGGCCCAAAACCTTCAGGCGTCTGTCTGCTAGAAAGCTGAAGATTAACAGGAATGTCACCTTTCAACACGACAGTGACCCCAAGCATACATCCAAATAAACAAAATAATGGCTTCACCAGAAGAAAATTGAAGTTTTGTAATGGCCCACCCAGAGCCCAGACCTAAATCCAATAGAAAATATGTGGGGTGACCTAAAGAGGACTGTGCACAAGAGATGCCCTTGCAATCTGACAGATTTGGAGTGCTTTTGCAAGTAAGAGTGGGCAAATATTGCCAAGTCAAGATGTGCCATGCTGATAGACTCCTAGCCATGAAGACTGGATGCTGCAATCAAATCAAAAGGTGCCTCAACAAAGCATCAGTTCAAGGGTGTGCTCAGCTTATTGTACATGTTTTATTTTTTTTCCCCTAACAGATTTGTTTGTTTTTCAATTGAATTGTACAGGTTATAGGTCACATTAAAGGTGGGAAAAATTTTGAAATGATTTAGTGTGATCTCATTTTTTTATATCACAAAAAACTAGCATTATTAATAGGGGTGTGTACACTTTTTTATATCCACTGTATGTATTTAAATATGATTTCAGTAAACCCTGTCAAGTGTGCCTTAAGTCAACAAAGTTCACTGCTAAGTTTTGCATCTAAAAGCACTTAGTTGCTGTGTGCTGGAAATGTCAAAGGTAAGCATCAATTGCTCTTGTGCTGTGTGATGGCTAACTAGGGGCTTGTGCTAATGCTGAAACTATGGGGTATACCAACATGTTTAGCATTAATGGTGGAAGTGTGTGCACAAATGCTTGTGGATTAGGGTTTGAATGAGGGCTTGGTAAGCAGTTAGAGATTGTTCTGTGTGTGTCTGCACATGTTTATGAAATGGTGTGTGTGTGTGTGTGTGTGTGTGTGTGTGTGTGTGTGTGTGTGTGTGTGTGTGTGTGTGTGTGTGTACACATGCATGCAAGTGTTTGCAAGTTAGGGTTAGAGGAAGGCTAGGTATGTGTTGTATGTGTTGCTGCATGTGAAGCATATTTGTGAATGTATTGTATAGTGGGCTGTGAAGGAAAGGGTTTCTCATAAGTTAATGTGCATTGTTTGGGTTAAGAGCAGTGGCAGGGTTTGGTTCCAAGAAAAATAGTTGCAGTTCAAATAAAGCTGGAGTCAAAATACTGAAAAGAAAACATCAACTAATGATCAAAAAAATTATGGGAGGAAATCTCCCTTGCATTCCCCAATCTAGCTGCCATCCACATCTCCTGCTACTTATATATATCAACTTGGAGGTTGTACAACAGTAAAGAAAAGGCCACTAGCCCCCCCCCCCCCGACCTGTACTACACTGAGATCACATTGGTTCACTTAAAAAAAAAAAGCTCCATAAGCAACTAGTAAATCACAACCTTCCTCAAAGACAAACCTCAACTCCACTCCTGCACACTTAACTTCTACTACGATAAAAAATAAAACAAAACTACAGCCAATAAAACAGGAATAATTGTAAAAACATTAGTCTTATTTAATTCAGTTAAGTAGCACATAAAACAACTTGGATACGATTAGCACACAAGTGAAGTAGTGGTGTTGACCACAAAAGGAGAGCATGTGTGTCTATATGTAAATATATGGGTTCACTTCAGAATCTCTAAAGCCCAAAATCTCGAATTTCAAAAGACTGAGACCAAAATCTCTAAAGCTCAAAATGTTGAGAACTCAAAACACTGAATCTCATAATATCGAAAAAAATACAGGACACCAACACTTAATATTCCAGCACAACTACATACGGAAACAAATAAAAGACAAACCATATTACACCTCTCCAAATATAAACGTGAGGAAGCCCTCCTCACCCCTAACATCCACTGCTACTTAAATATTTCAACTCCGACATCGCACTTCACTACACTAAGATGAGTTATGTTGTAGTACAGCAGGTAAGAAGGGAACATGACTAAGGTTACAAAAGGCAGTCATGAAGCACGTAATGGTATGTTTGCCATTTTGTTCTGTGCAGTGTGATCTAGGAGTTGATATACTTAAGCAGAAGGGGGTGCAGGAGGGCCCGCCCCTCTGCCCATAGTTGAAGAAGTGTAATACGTTTCTGTATGTAACTGTCCTGGAATATAATAAGCATTGGTGTCCTGTGTCAACACACTACTAAGCATGTACTGAGAATGAATCTCAGTGCATGCAGAACTTTTAAAGAAAAGAAAACTTCATCGACTCTTCACACTCCCTGATAATTATATATAATTATATATACCAACTCTGAGATCACACAATTCTCGTAGAAAGGGCAAATGCACCAACCCAGGGAATTGTCTGATCTGCTACTTTTGCCAACAGGTGTCAACCATCTGTTTAGTTGATCAAGCTGTGTTGACTAAACAGATATTGACCAAAGCAGCAGAATGCACATTTATATAAAATGTATTTATTTGTGTGTGTGTGTGTGTGTGTGTGTGTGTGTGTGTGTGTGTGTGTGTGTGTGTGTGTGTGTGTGTGTAACTAATATAAACACACACGTGTGCACAAGTCTGAGATACTGGTAAAAGAATTCCAATCACACAGGTTACATAAAATCCCTTCCAGGACTACTTTTTAGACATATGCCCTTTTAGTGCTGAGACAAACTTTGCTACCTCTATTTTGAGATCAATGTAGTCGGCCTTATTTTATCATATTTTTCAGGGTAAAGTTTAGTTTGCACTTTTGTCTCTGTCTAAGACAGTTGATAGTTCACTGATTGTAGTTGTACAAAGATGTAATGAACAACAGTGATCTGTTCATCTTACCGTGCATGTATCCTGGGTTAAGGGCTTGCATCCTTTTTGATGAACACCAGACGTTGCATCTGACCTTTCAGAATAACAAAAAGCAACAAAGAAAAGCTCAGCCCATTATAGAAATTTGACAGGTATAACTCACTATTATTTGGTTATGTTCTGCTTCAGAATGTGATGTTTACCTGTTTTGAAACCAGGAAAGGACTCCGTTATCCAGTATAACCCAGCAGAGTTTCCAGCCAAAAAATCGTGAACTCTTCCAAAGCAACCCGTCAAATGGTTTAAGTGTTCTGTGAAGACCCCTAGAAGGGATGTTTTGAAAGAACAGTCTGATTGTTTTTGTTCTTAATATTTTCATAGGTGCCACACTTCAAAAGTTTCACGGCACACTGTTTTTGGCTCTGGTATGCTGCACAATGCAAAGGAGTATTTCCAAGTTGGTCAACACAGTTAATGTCGGGAGGCTTGGGTCTGCTAAGCAGTTCTGCAACCACTGTAAATTCTGTCTAGCCTAGCCCAGTTTTTATATTTTGGGGAGTAATATGTAAATTAACTCCAAACTCTTATTACTGAATTTACATCTTTTGTGCCAAATATTTCCATAAATTTCTTCAAAAATCTAGCCTCCTTTGTATTATTTTTCCTTCTGGGCCTCCTAGACACACCTTCACTGCTGCAAATCAAATTCCAGTCCCCACCTATAAGTAATATTACTTGCTGAAAACTGATTATTTCTTCCAGAATTTTCTTAAGCTCCATTGTAGCAGTTTTAGGTGAAATGTAAATGCATGCCAGTGTAATCTTTATCCCTTGCCAGTAGCCTCTTAGCACTACAAATCTGCCATTATTATCTTTTTTATCTTCTTCTAATACTATTGAAGCTCCTCTTGTAATTAATATAAGTACTCCCTTTTTCCTTTCTCTCAGGTATTCTGCTGAATAACTATCCTGAAAGCCTTTCTTTATCAAGTTCACATGTTCAGTTCTTTCTAAGTGTGTCTCCAGTAACATAGCTATTTGTACTCTACATTTTTTAATATAGTTTACTACTCTTTCTTGTTTGTATTTATCTGTGAGGCCATTTACATTTAAAGATATTAAAGAAAGCATCATTGTATTAAAAAGTTATTATGACCACCTTTTATGTATAACATCTTTTTTGATAAATGTCTAGTTCCAGCATTTGTGTTACATGCATAAACTGTTTGGCAGGTTGAACTTTTATACAGTTGTTTCTTGTCATATACATTTGAGCTTGTGTCACAGCTTATAAAACTTTTTGTTTTACTGAAAGCCCTCAAATAAAAAGAAAAACACACCCCAATACCCCCTTAAAACTTATTAACTTAATACTAACACACAAAACTATGTACACCTTCAAATATTGAAGTTTTACCCTCCTGATAGGAACAATAGTCCCAAACTAACAGCCACACTCTCAGACTGGCATTAACCTAAAAGAAAGGTAACCCATGCTAAGACACATGGTGCAGCCTATGCTTCTACTAAAGGCTTATTGGTTTTATTTTATCTTTATAGCTGTCCCAGCTATGAAAACCCCTGAATGTTTTCAGAGAACATTAACTACATTGGGAAAACCCCTAAATGCTTTCAGATAACATTATCTACTTTGGGAAAACCTCTGAATGCTTTCCAAGAATATTATCTCCTACCCAATTTCCCTTTTCTTTTTTTCCCTCAGCCAGTCACTCTCCACCAGATTGTAGCCAGCTTCTCTTTATCAGATTGTCTTCATGGAGACATGAGAACCAGGCAGCCAGTTTCTCTTTAACAGATTGTTTCCATGGAAACACGAAGACCAGCTGTAAAATTGTTACTGAGAATACATGTATTCAAGAATAAAAGTCCAAAGTGAAGAGGGACCAAAGGTCTGCAGCTCCAGAAAACAACGAAAAGTAGAATAAAATCCACAGACCACCAGGATAAAACAAGTGCTTCTTTAATGCAGACATTAGTGCTTTCAGGGTAAAACCCATCTTCACACATCTGAAGAAGGGTTTTATCCTGAAAGTGCTAACGTCTGTATTAAAGAAGCACTTATTTTAGCTTGGTGGTCTGTGGATTTTCATAGGTTCATACTAGGCTATCTGCTCTAGGGCATTTATAAGCCTAGCCAGAGTGTGTTTAGCTTTTGCCACCCATTTTAAATTAATTTTGCTATGCCCTTTTTCGAGGTTAGTATACTGTACCTCTGTCTAACAGTGACACAGAAGTGATACCCGGGGTAAACCTACTATCTCCCATCCACTCATCAAGATTCCGCTTGAAGAGAGTCAGTGAGGGACTCTGCCTAACCTGGACTGGGATTTTATTCCAGAGTGAAGGGAGCCTCTGAGTTATGAATCTGTCCCTCCAGCATGTCCTATTTATTTCAGTGCTGAGGTTCAAGTCTCTCAAGCGCATAGCTCGATGGAATTTGGATTTTCTGAGGTGCAGCATGTCCATTAATTCCGGGTTGGACATGGCTTTATACGTCAGGCACAGATCGCCTCTGAGCAGGCAGTATGCCACTGAGTAGAGCTGGAGTTTCTTTAACCGGGCAGCATATGGCATCTGTTTGAGCCCTTTGATCCTCTTGGTGAGTTACTTTTGGGGTCTTTCCAGTTGCTGCAGGTGTCTGGTAATGTACATCCCAAAAGGGACATTATACTCAATTATGGGCCTGATGAGGGATGAGTAAAGAGGCACGATGACCTCCCCTGATCTAGATGTGAATCCCTTCATGATTAGGTGAGCTATATAAAATGTTTTTCTAACCACTTTGGCCACGTGGTTGTCAAATGAGAGATTGCTATCAACTTGGGTCCCCAGGTCCCTAATTACTTCTTCTGTACTTAATGGATTACCACCTATGTGGTAATTTGTGGGCACTTTGTTTTTGCCAAAGGGGGTGACAATACACTTTTTGGCATTTAGCTTGAGGCCATGGCTCTGGCACCAGTTGTCTGTTTCTGTGAGGCCCTTTTGGAGGATGCTTGTGTCGGCTGGAGAGTCGATTATGGCACCCAGTTTGCAGTCATCTGCGAACTTGGTCAGCCACAGTCCTTCCGTGTTGGCCTGTACCTCCGAGAAATATATGCCGAACAAGAGAGGTCCCAGGACTGAGCCTTGTGGGTTTGTGGCACTTGTAACTGGTTTGGAGTCTGACATGGCTCCAGCAATTCTAACCATGTGGGTTCTGTCCTTGAGCCAGTTTGCAACCCATCTAGTGACATAGGGGTTTATATTTAAGCTGGTGAGCTTATCTATAATGCCCGAGTGCGGTTTTGTATCAAAGGCTTTTGCGAGGTCCAGGTAGGCTGTGTGGACCACCTTCCCCTCGTCAATGACCCTGGTGACTGTTTCAAAGAAATCAACCAGGGTTAAGAGGCAGGATCTGCCCTTAACAAAGCCGAACTGGGTAGGATCCAGTGTCTGTAGGTCCCCAATATCTTTATTTATGAGGTCCATGATGATCCTTTCCATAGCTTTGCAGACCAAGCTAGTCAGGCTTATGGGGCAATAGTTTCCAGGATCCGTTGAGGCACCACCTTTGTGGAGAGTGACCACTGTTGCTGTACGCCACTCTTTGGGTACATATCCTGTAGTAAGGCTGAGATTGAACAGTAGTTTTATGTTTGGGTTTAGCTCTTCTTGGAGTTCATGTAGGACACAGCCCGGGACACCGCCTGGTCCCATTGATGCTGTGTTTTTGCTTTGGAGAGGGCGGCTCTTACCTGAGCATCTGAGATGTCAGGGGGGCAGCACTCTGCTGGGATAGATATTTGCCCTTTTGGTGGGGGGCGGGGGGTTTGCGCTGAACCTGTCAGCTAGGATGTTGGCAATGTCTGTGGTTTCGTGTATTTTTGTCATTTTGGACTAATTCTAAGCATATCTGGGAATTCCCACCCAGGTTCCTAACATAACTAAAGAAAGCCTTGTGATTATCCTTAGTGTCCTGTGCAATTTTTCTCTCGAAGCTGGCCTTAGGCGATTTTATGAGTGCCTGTAGTTTTTTGCTAATACTGATCAGAGATGCCTTCCCTTTTTGGGATTTTGCTCTATCATGTAGTAGCTTCCTCCTTCTATTGTATAGTTTGTTTATGGCTGGGGTCCACCAGACAGGACGTCTGCCTTTGGAGGATTGGGTCTTGGTTTTATTTGGGATTGCATGATCCATGCATTCCTGAAGGTGTTCATAGAATGCGTTTATAAAGGATTCTGCAGTCTGGGCCATATTTTCCACAGGCCCGGGGGCTTTGAAGGTTTCCACCTCGGTTTTAAGGAATGTGAAATTTGCTTTAGAGAAGTTTTTCACCGTGGTTTTCAGGGCAGGGGGTGGAGTCGGGATGTGAATATCCAGTGAGATTAGTTTATGGTCTGATCTTACCAGTGAGGGATACACTTCTGGTTTGGAGCATAGAGTCCCCATGTTGGTGATGATCAGGTCCAGTATGTTTTCCCCTCTTGTGGGAGTGGTAACAAGTTGTTCCATAGCATTTGAATTTATAAATTGTAGGAACCTTTGGGCTAGGGTGTTGGAGCTAGAATAATGCTCCCAGTCTATGTTTGGGTAGTTGAAGTCGCCCAGTATAATGGTGTTGGAGACCTTCATATTTTCCAGTGTTCTCAGGAAGGCCGAGTGGGGTTCCTGGGTTTGGGAGGGTGGTCTGTAGCAGGCAATAAACTGGAAGGCAGTTTTACCCACTGTTGCACATGGATAGTTTCTGATGCTTCGTGCTGTGCCACCAACCTGGAGGTGTGGGTATCTTTGATGAATATTGATACTCCCCCTCCTTTTTTGGTTCGGTCCAAGTTTTGGGGCCGAAAAGCATGGTATGAGGTATAACCTGGTAGTGCTGGGGTGCTCTCGGGAGCCTTGAACCAGGTTTCTGTTACTGCACAGATATCGTTATTCTCCATGCTAAGGAGAGCTTCAAGTGCATGCATCTTGAGGTTTAGACTTCTGGCGTTGAGTAGCATTACTCTTAGTTTCTTATCCCTTGAGATACCTATGGAGGTGGGTTTGTCTTTTGAGCCTTGCCTAAAAAAGGCACTATGGGGCTAGCAAGAGCCTTTGCCAATATCTGAAAGCCCAGGGGTGACAGGTGCAAGCCATCCCTAGCGAGGCATCGTGGCTTGTCGAGCATGTCATCCCAGGCTGACAGGCATTGGATCCCCTTTGAATGACACCAATACTTAAGCCAATTGTTGAAATTGATTATCTTGTCTTCATATTGTGGTGTCATTCTTGGTGAGGGTAAGATGCTACTCAAGGTCAGAGTCATACCAGCCTGGGCTACATGCTCAGAGAGCTCCTCTATGTCTCTTTTCATGTAGTCCAGGGAGGTAGGTCTCAGGTCATTCACACCAGCATGGGACAATGACTTTGTCATATTTGTACTTGCCTTGGAGTGACCTGAGTGCTTGTGTTATGTGGCGGATCCTAGCACCCGACAGGCAGCTCACCATGACTTTCTCCTTGTTCAGCCTGGTGAGCGGGACGTCAGTGTGTCTGACGATAGAGTCAACTATTACAAGTGTATCAAGTGTGTTTAGCCTTAAGGGCTGTGACTGTTCGGCACACTGGCCTTGTGAGCTATGTTTTGCGCGTGTTTTGTTTTGGGGTAGCGGTTGCTTGGGTGTCTGCTTTGGAGGTCTCTGCTGCTTAGGCAGATTTTTATTTAGAGCCTCTGAGTATGTTTTTGTGTGTTTATGTGTTTGGTTTGCTGTCGTGGTAGGTCTATGTGAGACTGGAATTGTAGTGAGTGTGGTTTCCTTCTCCTCCTGGCTGGTTTCACCAGTACTGAGTTGAGAGAGCTTAGCCTCCAGTATGGCTATATGGTTGCATCTCTCACATGTGTTGGAATTTGTTGGGAGGAGGAGAGGGTTGTCTGTGTACATGAGGCGGTTGTAACATTGCCTCAAGATTCCCAGATTCACCAGCTGGACTGGGGAGGAGATTCACAACTGACCTTTAGACATGCTAGAATAGTATTGGGAATTCCTTTATAATTGAAAAAAAGGGCCAATGGGGAACGAGGTACTCAAGGGGAGTTTGTGAGGGTGTAGTGCTTTTAATATTTTAGTGCTGACTTATATAATTGCTTTAGTGAGCAAGTGCCAGGTAATTTAAATGCAATGTGTTACAGGTAACTTAAATGCAAAAACGACAAACAGTAACTTTCTTTCAAGTGAAACAAGGAAATAAGTACAGTAAGCAATGCGGATATCACTATGGATACACAGAAGCTCTGAAAAGCCGCGTTTTAGGTGGAATTAGCATTTCAGGGAAATAACAAGCAAACAAACAACAAGCATACAAACAAAGCTAGATTCAGCAGGCCTGGATCTAGTCTATGCTACAGCAAACAAGGTGTACCAATTTCAGTAAGAAACAGTTCAGATATGCAGGCACTATAAGCCTTTAACCAGAAATTCCCAGCTCAGAAGGGCAGAGTCCAGCCTCTCCTCCCACAAGAGTGCAGACCACGAACCTTCTTAATGTAAAACAACTGGCCTGAAGCCCAGGTGCTTAAACCAGAATTAATACACTTTTAGAATAACGGACACTGAGCCCTCAATCAGCAGTTCCCAACTTAAAAGGATGTAAGCTACCTGTCCTGCCACCACAGTGCAGGCCACAAACCTTCCTAATGTAAAACAACTGGTCTGAAGCCCAAGTGCTTAATCCAAAAGACTTAGAATGATAGCTACACTTTAATCAAGTTACTACCAAGCAGTAATAAATACAATTGAATACTTTAAAGAATGCCTGGATTAGTGCTCAAGTTATACAAACCAAGCTAGATTCAGCAGGCCTGGATCTAGTCTATGCTACAGCAAACAAGGTGTACCAATTTCAGTAAGAAGCAGTTTAAATATGCAGTCACTATAAGCCTTTAACCAGAAATTCCCAGCTAGAAGGGCAGAGTCCAGCCTGTCCTCCCACAAGAGTGCAGACCACAAACCCTTTTAATGTAAAATAACTGGCCTGAAGCCCAAGTGCTTAAAACAGAATTAATACACTTTTAGAATAACAGACACTGAGCCCTCAATCAGCAGTTCCCAGCTTAGAAGGATGTAAGCTACCTGTTCTGCCACTACAGTGCAGACCACAAACCTTCTTAATGTAAAACAACTGAAATAAGTGGCCTGAAGTCCAAGTGCTTAAAACAGAATTAATACACTTTTAGAATAACAGACACTGAGCCCTCAATCAGCAGTTCCCAGCTTAGAAGGATGTAAGCTACCTGTCCTGCCACTACAGTGCAGACCACTAACCTTCCTAATGTAAAACAACTGGTCTGAAGCCCAAGTGCTTAAACTAAAAGGCTTAGAATGAGTTACACCAAACAGTAATAAATACAATTGAGTACTTTTAAGATGACACAAAGCAAAATAAAGTAGGAAGAAACACAAATACAGTAAAAGCAGATAATTTTTTTTTCTATTCTACCTTTCGTAGAATACATGTGCTTGCTAGAAAAAAGCCTCATAATATTCAGTGATGTTTTTCATTTACTTACTCTCTCTTAAAACAGGTTACTAAATCAATCTAAGGTCTTTAATCTAGTCATTTCCAGATTCAGGAATTAGAAAAAGCACATTCATTTTTCTGTTATCATGCTTTTTAACCATTTTTTGTTTGTTTTTATATGGCAGTGCCTACATTTCTTAAAATTGAACAAGAAAAGAGATAGAAGGGAGAAAGAGAAGCAAAAAGAACAGCAGCACCTGTTTACAATCCTCAGTGCACTTAAAAATATCTGAAAAAAACTTTATAGCATGTAAAGAAAACCACATGCCACAAAATTAGTGCTATTTAAGAAAAAAAAAATCATTACTTACAGTTAACTTTCTCCCTCCACTTCCCCTCCCAAAAGCAGTTTTCCAGCCGTTAATGAGATGAAGTAAGGCATACGCTTTAGAGTCCCCCACAAGTCCAATAAATTTTGAAAAGTCCAGTATTAACAGATTTTCCTGTTTTGTCATATTTCACAAATATAATTGTTGCATTGTAATCCCATAATAAGTTACTGGTTTTATTACTGTTCATCTCCAGAATCCTGTCTCTGCTTCATTTCCAACATACTCTTGATTCTTCTAGTCACCTCTAGTGCTCTCTTCCATCTATCCAACATTTTCAGTTGAAAATTTTGAAAAGATTTCACAGTCCCTCTGTGGTCTTTATTACCAGAGGAACAAGAGGCAGAATCTGTTTTTGTTTCACAGTTTACTTTTTGTTGGACAAACTTCTGAATTTCCTCCTTAGCATGTCCTTCATCAAAAAATTATTTTGTCCCTCCAGGGAAGAATACCTTGAAGACAGCTGGCTACAACAGTTTGAATCTCACACCTGAATCTGGACATTCTCTGAACAGTGGAATAAATTTGCTCTTCTTCTGCCTGATGTGCAATGAGTAATCATTCTCTGCAAACACACTGCTGTTTCCACTTTTAGTTCTTTGTCCTTCTGCCACAATTTTGTCAAAATCAGCTCCATCTGTTGGTAGGATTGCATCTTTAGTATTAAAGGTCTAGGTTGCTTTTGTATAGCCAGGTTTGGAGCATACATACAATGTGCTTTTTCAACTAACAACTCCTGCTGTGGAATACCAGTCCAGTTGCTTATTTGTGCTTTCGTAAAATGAATGCAGTCTGCTCCTTCCAGCTTCTCTGATATAGCTGAAAATATCAGGTTTTCTGTACATGCTCTGTCCTGTAATTGTATTTTTTTAAACATGTCTTCCTGAGCAGTCTCATATTCAGCCAGCCCATTCGTTATTTCAACCACTGATTTTTGTAGCTTTATCATTTCATCTGAATATCTGTTTAAAGCTTCTTCCATTTTTTTCTAGCCTTTTGTTGTTTGTGTTGACATACTCCATCAGTGTTTTGTTTATTTTAACCAGGTCTGTATGCAGTTGTCTGATATCTTTCTGTAGGTTACTGGAAGTCACGTCCAAAGGTTGCATTGTTTTTTTTTTTGCTGAACAGCTGCTGAACTTTCCCCAGTTAGTGTTTCTTCCTTACTTTTTGTAGCTGATTTTTCTTCAAGTCTTCTGTATTTCTTTATTCTTGGCTTCCAGGCAGTGTGGTTACTATCCAGTTACTGAAATTTACCCATAAACAAAAGTCTATTGGCCTTCTCTGCTGAGTTTCTGGGAGAGCTAGAAGCAAGCTGTTACTTAATGTGCATCCATTGTAGCAGCCCCCTTTCCCAGCCTTTTGATCTTTTAATATACTTTAGTGGTTAAAAACAACTTGTGGTGTGAACCAGTAAAAATAATCTGAAATAACCATTGAAACAAATTGCATGTAGATTTTATCTGCTAATGGTATTGATACTATAGGGATAATTATTTTTATTATTATTAACTTTTGTGTACAGGAATGTATTTTCTGTTCTATACTCTTAACTTTTCTGTAAATGTAAAAGTAGTCAACTTTGGTCAGTGTACCTAAATAAATACATTTGTTACCTTAAATTTTGCACGTTCTCCACTAATTTCAAGTCCACTACAAGTCTTAATCAGGATGCACAGGAATTGTAATGAGTGAAGAAGAATGGAAAGTGAGAAATCTGTTTTTTTCTTGAAGCACACCCAGTCTTCTCTGAGACCGTAGCTGGATCAGCGGCTTTAGGCTTGTACCAGTGCTGCTTTCAAGGGATAATAAAAAGAGTAGGCCTTTCTTAGATGTATTTCAGTGTCATCACACACATGTTTGTGGTATGGTGAAAATTACACTGTCTTTATTTTTAATAATTTACTGTTTTTTAACTGTACTTGTCCATACTTTGAGAAAATGATATGCTTTTGAGTGGGCATAGCTGGAAGGATTTTTCCTCACTGTTCCACTGTTTCTTGGTTTGCATGCAGGCAGACACATTTTAGTGAACGGTTCAAATGGTAAATGTTATATGGCTTGTTTTTTCTACAGGAAAGTCATTAATTTAAATGTTATGATGCCTGATGTTGTATAGCTGAACTTGCAGTAACATTTCTAGATGAAGACACTCCCTAATATGCTAATGTTTTTGCACGTACACTCCTGTTTTACGTTTTAGTTTACTGGTCCAGAGAGTAGCAACAAGAAGCAGGATAAAAGCCATGATAAGCGTTGCATAGGCTGTTTGCAGCTGTTGTACAACAATGTCTTGTCACACTAATTGAACATCTTCAAAATTAGTACATTTCATTATGTCTTCATTTTCTGTAAAACATTTTCTAACAGAAAACTCATTTTGTGTCAGGTCTGAATTTTAGTCTAAAGACAGTTCCAGTTATTGGTGTTTACTGTTCTAGGGAAAATGTATTATTTATTAATTAATTTATTTATGTGACATTTGTTGTCCAGGAAAAGTCCAACTGGGCAGAAGCTCATTTTCAGCGTAGGCCTGGGGAGAAAAGCTCCAAATATTATAATTAAAAAAAAAAATTAGATAAGTACACAGTGAAGAAGTTTGCAGCATCATTTAGCAGGATAATTAAATAATGTAAAACAAGAGTTTGCAAGTAAAATTAAATTTCAACATCAGTAGGATTGATTAAAACGAGTAATTGGACTGTACATTAAGGACAGATAATTTAAACTGCAAATTGTTTTATAGCTGCAGATAGTTAGGTGAAAGGATGATATAGAGGAGGAAGAATAGATAGGGTTGTCACCTTACAGCGAGAGGTTCTTCGGTTCGATTCTCGTGCTGGGGTGCCTTCTGTGCGGAGTCTTCATATCCTCTCTGTGGTTGTCTGGGTCTTCTCCAGATGCTCTGGTTTCCTCCCACATCCAAAAGACATGCTGTAGGTGGATTGGACACTCTCAATTAGCCCTAGGTGTGAGTGCATGCATGTGTGCCTTCTGTGGAAGGGTGGGCGCCGGGCTGGCAACTCGGCACCGTAAAACTCCACTGCCAATCATTCTGCAGACCCTTGTTCCACTGTGGCGACCCCTAACCAGGATAACCCGAAAGGAGATGATGATATGAGGTAAAAGGATAGTATTTATAGGTTAGTAATGAGAAAAGAGGATACAGAGAAGAAGATGAAAGTTTTTGAATGGTAGTAGTAATGTGGTGGTGTTAAGGAAAGTGGGAAGGGGAAGAATAGACAGACTAGTGACAGAAGGTGGTAGGGCAGTATAGCCAGTAGGGGGGAGGATAATAGGTGGAGGGCTGGTATCTAAGTAGGATAGGGAGGGAGAGAGGAAGAAATGGTTACTGGCAGACAAGGCAGAGTTGTGTAGTGGGATTATGGACACTCTAGGCAGGGTTAAAGCAGGAAGAGAGCAAGGTGTTAAGGATTCTTTCTTTTAGTAGTGTTTTGAAATTGTGACAGTTTGGCATGGATCTGATGTCTAAGGGGATTCTGTTCCAGGCTAAGGCCACTATATAACTGTATAGGCTGTGGCCTATAGATCTTTTAGGTTTATAGATATTCAAGAGAGTAGTTGGTCAGAGCTCTGGAGGGAGTGGTTAGGGATATAATAGGTAATGATAGCTGGGATGGGTGGGCATGAAGTAGGTTTATTTAGTTTGAAGTGTGTAAAGGGTGGTTGAGAGAGGAGGAGATAGTGAGGTAGTTCAAGCCACTTTAAGGTTTTTAGAGATAGTGAAGAAGTTAGCAGCATCATTTAGCAGGATAATTAAATAATGTAAAACAAGAGTTTGCAAGTACAATTAAATTTCAACATCAGTAGGATTGATTAAAATGAGTAATTGGACTGTACATTGAGAACAGATAATTTAAACTTCAAATTGTTTTATAGCCAGTTGAAGGGCTGATTGGCAGCAAATCTCACAATTTTATTATAGCAGAGTTCCATTTTGTTTTTTAGGGTGGATTAAAGACATGCAGTAGGTGTGTGTGTATGTGTGTGTGTGTGTGTGTGTGTGTGTGTGTGTGTGTGTGTGTGTGTGTGTGTGTATGCCTTCTATGAAGGTCAGGTGCCAGGTGGCGACCCCTAAGGAGAGAAGCCGAAAGACTTCTCATTGTATGTTAGAAGGAGAGGCATAGAGTAGAGAGGGAATTAGAAAAGCATTAGGAAGACAGAGTCTGCAGTCATTAGTTAGGAATTTTTCAGATCTGTAGAATGAGCTACATTATTTTTAATGCCGTTTTAGATATGAAGATCATACTTAAGTTGATCATCGATGATAACACCAAGCAGTTTGGTGTGTGGCAAGTGATGTGATTGTAAAGGCTGCTTTGTATTGTGATTTGATTTTGGGAGACATAGCAGTAGTTTTTTTTTTTGGGGGGGTGGGGGGTTAAGTAGGAGTTGGTTGAGTCTTTAAGCCAGCTTTCAGTAGAGTTAAAGGATTGTTGGGGGATGTATTGGAAGTGTGAGAGATTGTCAGAAGAACAGATGATAGTGGTGTCTTTGTATTGTACAAGTGTGGACTAAGGGTAGTATGAATGGAGACTGTTTATAAAAATGTTAAAGTAAATACATCTAAGGATGGAGCGTTGAGGGTACCCCAGTGTTAATAGTGAGGAACTGGGAGTAGGAAGAGAGCCACTTGGCTGATTGCTGTCGATTGGACAGGTAGCTGTAAAACCATTTGAGAGTAGGGTTAGGGAATTCAAGAGCAGATGTTCATAAATGAAGATTTATCTATCTGTTAAGGGTGATTAAATGAACATCAGCTGCTTGTGTTACCAAAAGTGAAATAATGTGTATCAGGAGTATAAGTACTGGGTTTACCATGGAATGACTGCAATTGTTTATCCCTTTTAGGATTAAATTAACTCAGAATATGACCACAGAATTCAAATATCCCTTAGAAATCCAGTGACAAGAGGCACTTCACGTGGATGTATCAAAAGGTTAGAAAAAAGCACTCTAAAATGCACCACAGGCATCCAAACACACACTGGCTTCCAGGAAGCTAGAAGCTGCAGATCTGCAAATTAATTAACATCTTTACTGCAGCAAAGCAAATAGATCTCCAGAAAAAATAACCACATTATGTTGAAATTGTTTATGCCGCCTTGGATTGGAGGATATAATTAAAGAGCCTACAAACTTTAATATATACAAATACATATTTGTATATGTGTGTGTGTGTGTGTGTGTGTGTATATATATATATATATATATATATATATATATATATATATATATATATATGGGTCCCCTTCAGTAGATCGAACGTTTACAAGTTCGAACCACATATGGCTGAGACCATATGTTCGAACTTGTAAAAGTTCGATTGGACTGAATGGAGATCTCTGTATAGTGCGGAAAGAGAAGATTTCCCATTTCCGCATTGTGGTGCGATCTCGGAGTTGGTATATTTAAGAAAGGGGGTGTGGGTGGTGCAGGGGTCATAGCCCCCCTCCTATAGACATTTAGTTTGTGTTTTGTTGTTTATTTGTTTTTACTTCAGTGTTCGAACTTTTACGAGTTTGAACATATGGTCTCGGCCATATCTGGTTTGACCTTGTAAAAGTTTGATCTACTGAAGTACACACACACACACACACACACACACACACACACACACACACACACACACACACACACACACACACACACACACACACACACACACACTCACATATATTTTCACACATGTATATATAAATATATTTTCATCATCTGGTAAAAATGTTGATTTAAATTGAGTAAATTTTTAGCTGTTAGTTGTTACAACCTTTTCCATAGTCAGTTTTTATTGAGGCATGAGATGTTCATTTCTTTAAACAGGGTTTCTTTTAAGGATGTTTTGAAAGTCTCTAGGGTTTGACAACTCCTATCTTTATATGGTCAATGATTCCACACAGATGTCCCTGTTCTTGAAATTTCACCTAAGGCTAGTTTGAATGTAGTCCTGGAGATTGTAAGATGTTCATCCTGACTGACTCTAAGTGAGTAATTTGGGTCTTTCAGATGGAGTTTTCTTTCCAGAGGTGGACAGTACCCTGTTGTAAGAATTTTGAAGAATACGATCCCTAGTAACAGAGTAGCCTTGCTTGCTATTGGGAACCAGTAGATTTCCTTGAGTATCTGTCAATGATGTGTCCTTTGTTCAGCAAGGAGAGCAAATGTATATCTTTATTTCAGTGGACTGTAGTTTTTGACAGTTTTAGACTGAGTATGTACGAGTGTAAGGCATATTCGAGCTTAGGGATTAATCTATTTTTAGGAATCACTTTACATGTTGCAAGGGGTAGGAGGTGAGATATGCAATAACATAGTTTTCAATGAGAAACAACCATAGCAGTCATTTTATTACATCAACACATGTAGGATCAGTTCTAGCCCCCCCCCTTCAATGCCAGTTTCTTATTGCATTCTGCCTTGTGATTACTGCCTGCCCCCCACCCCCATCAGCAGGGACTGCCAGAATAGCAGTCGCCAACATTCCTGCCTGGAATGAGTGAGTTGCCAATTGCCTCTCCTTCCCACCCCCCTCTCCTAGGTCTTCCAGTACTCAAGCTATTAGTCGAACTCTAGTTGTCTGGGTCATAGTGGGGGCTCCAACCTCTGTATGCCATAGAACTGATTGATTTGTTTGTGCTAAAGTGAAAATAAAAAGTTTATCAAATATTACAGTGCTATCCAGTTTATAAAATTTTAATCCATGACTAAGCTTGTGGTTCAGAGACATATTTCATGGATATTTTTGCAGAACTGATGACGACTGAGCAACTGTAAACATCATGCACTAAATGATTTGTAGAACTTGCTAACAGCGGTCAGAACTACTTGAAAGGGCTAGTGGTTGCTTCATGAGTGCAACATGGCTACACCTCCGTAGCAAGTGATACAGTGTTACAGTTCCTTTCCGTTCTTTCATATTGAGGTTTGCAGCATAAGCATGATGAAACAGTGAAGTATAATGGTAGTCTGAAGATCGAATGCTGTAATGCAGTTATTCAGTATTAGAACTGTATGTGAGGCAGAGAAATGCAGTGGTGGTGCTGCGGTAGCATTGTCGCCTCACAGTAAGATGTTGTCCCGTTCGATTCTCAGCTAGAGCATCTTCTGTGTGGAGATATGCGTGAATGGGCATACCTTCGTTGAAGGTTGTGCATCAGAGCTGGCAACTCGGCATGTAAAAATCTGCTGCCAATCATTAGCGGACCGGAGTTCCGCTGTGGCGACCCCTAACCGGGAAAAGCCAAAAGACACAACAACAACATGTGAGGCAGAGAAATCAAACAGCTGTGAAGAGTGAAGCTTCATGAAACTTGATTGAACTACAGTTACATGCAAACCTTTAGGTAGCTTTGTTTCAAGATTCAGTTTTTTTCCCCGTTTTTGATAATAGAGTATGTATGCTAGGCATAAAAATACCTGTTTTCAAATATGAAGTTTGAGATGACGCACACAAGAGACCAACCAGTAGCAGTGTCAGAAATCCTAACTCTCAGAACTCAATGGGATATAAAACAAAACTATGTCATAAATGACATTGTAGTGCATACAGCTGAAGATGGCAGTAGTACCCAAACAAAATGTAGATGCTGTTCTTGGCTAGATAAATGTAAGTTTGTACAAATTAGAGTACACTGTGTGTATGAAGATCAGACAACATTGTACAAGTGGTGAATTGTAGAAAATATGAAAAAAGAGAGACAGAGGATTAGAGACTGAACAAGAGAAAGGAGAATCTTCTTGTAAGCTAGGTGAATGCTGAGAACAGAGGGAGAGCTGTGGTGAGGAGTGGAATGAGAAATCATGGAGGATTATATTTAAAAAAAAAATGCTGGGTCATCTGGTGAATTTTGAGAGGTGACATACTGGAGCGGGAGAACATAGAGTAGTTGTTGAAAGGAGTTTGGGGATTTTTCATTGTAGAAGCTACAGGAGACCAAGAAAGAGCACCTGCCATGTTTTCTGAGGTGAAGAATATGGCATTGTGACACAGAGCTGAGAGTAGCACTACAGCTTATATAATTTCCCACTAACAAAATACTGTGATACACACCATTTCATTTATTTTTGTCAGTATGCACCTGTCTGTTGTTTATATAGGTTAGTGAAGTATGTGATTATTTTATTGTTTAGTCTGTGTTACATTTTTTTATACACTTGGTGCAGCTTATGTAGGCATATGTAAAAATAACAGGTGCAGAAGCAGGAACAACAACCAACCAGAAAAAAAAGCTTATGTAGGCATGGCTAAGTAGGGAAGCAAATACAAATGGTAATCCTAACATGAACACAGAGTTAACAAAGATTTGTAGAGTATTACTTCTGGTTTCAGCAAGGGAGGCCATCTTTTAGCAGCATACACAGCTGAGGTAACCTAGATGCCTTTACAGAAAAATGAAAGATGCTGTTGTAACAAATATCCCTTGTCTCTTGATACAGTGCAAAGACTTTTCTTGTTGATGTTACATACAATGCGATTTTCATCATTTGTTCTGAAAAACATAGCCTCAGTTTTGTGTCTTGTATTCTGTCGTGTCATGATAGGAGTAGGGAATAGTGGTGTGGGGGTTAGTAAAAGAAGTGGAGATGCAGTACTAAAAAGGCAGAGATGACAAGGTCAAAAGAAATGAAAGCCTGAATGACAGCACCATTCTTCAAGTCATTTCATTGAACAGATCTTCACTTGTGCAACAAAGTCATGATTTTCTTGATAATGTTGAAAAAAAAAACTGGTTTTGAACTGTTTTAGATCTTTAAAAATTATAAGCTAACCTATGGACAGCTGCTGCTTCTTATAGTTGACTTTCTCAGAGTCATACAGATTGCAGGTGGGGAATGTGAAAACAAACCCAGGACTACAAGGCGAAGGCTGTCAGTAACTCCTAACTTTAACCTTATTGGCCACACTAACAGCCATTAGTAATGATGCTCTCAGCTCTAACCTGTCACCCCCCCCCTGTTTTGGGAGGCTTCTGTGGGGTTGTTCTGTACCTTTATTAAGTTAAAATGGTTGGTGTAAAGATTTGTTGACACATTGACACAGACTCGGACTTAACATAAGCAGTGTGTTTTAGATGATCACTCCTGCCTGCAGTAAAACAAAGTGAAATATTAATGGATTTTAGTTACAGCAAGAACACTCTAAACAGATAATAAACTTAAACAGATAATAAACTTGTACGGTGACATTTTCAGTAAATAAAAAATGTATTAAAAAGTGTGACTGCAGATCGCTAGGCCTGCAGAGTCAGACTGAAGCTGTGTGCTTTTTCCCATAAGATGATGGGGAAAAGGCCATTCATATGACATTATGCAATCAGCTTTGCACTGAGCAGCATAAGGAAATCCTTGTGAATCCTGGTGACATCTTTTTCAGTTGCCTTGAGCAGAAGTTTCTTACAGCAATACTTAGATTTCTGTGGCAATTAAACTGTTAATGCACTCCTTTATGCCGAATGACTTCAAATGATGTGTGAGGTTGAATCTACTGAAAATCATTAAACTTAAACAATACGTTTGTGGCAGAAGCTTGGCTACTCTAAATTCAGATAAGTCTGAAAAGATGCATGCGTGCATATGAGTTGCGTCTGACTCCTATAGGGATCCCATAAAAATGCTGCCATTATCTACAGAATTCAGTAGACAAGTAGGGAAACAAGTGCACTATGAAATGCCATTCTACTGCTGAATATTTGTGTGCATCTCAATACTGATTTGCAATTTAGCATACTGCTTTTTTCAGTAAGTGGACTCTAGGCCTCACCTTATACGCAGTATGGGAATGTTGCCTTGCCTAGTGAAATGTTTTTACTTCTGGTAGATGAGACCTTAGTACAGCTATGTTTTGCACATTAAGTTTATATTGCCTTATGAACAGTGGTCAAATAACTCCTCATTGAAAGCCCTGGGTTATGCCAGGCAGTGACAACAAAAATCTTCTGAAAACAGAATATGTTTTCTATATATAGGAGAACATATGTCTATTTCTCTAAGACAATTCATAATTAAAAAAAAAATCAAGCATCTCTAATAAGATACAGGAATGCAAAACATGCTTAAGAATATCAGTAATTATTTCATTGAATCTCAATCCTGAATTCTGTGGCCACACAGCACCTAGGTCATCAGTTTGAGTTTAAGCCTCATCATATATGTTGTAACAGAAATTATATCTTGTCCCTTGAAATATTTTGATTGTATTCACTTTTAATATAATGAAAACACAATAAAGGCAAATTGTGGATGTGGGCTGCATTATGTTGTTTGTCCCAAAGCTTTAAACTTGCATTTAATGGAAAGTGAGAATAATGCAACCTGGCAGCCTGACAAATCCTGACGGTTGTGTAGATCTGTTGGTAGAAGCACACAGAGGCTATCAATGCATGGTTGCACCTCAGAAGTATTCTGGTATTTTCTTCTTTTTTTGTTTGTTTTATAGGTAATAAACTTGGAGCTTCAGTTATTCGTTTAATTAAGTTGCATTCTTAGGTACAGAGGTAGACGAACAGATGCATATTGAAATTCTATATGCATGTTCACAATACCCACTAATGTTGTCTCTTGTTTTTCTGTAGCATGTTTGAAACACTGAAAAACATCACTTTCAGAACAAAAACAGACAAAATGGTTCATGTTATTGTGTTTGAAAGCAAAATAGATTTGTGATTTTATATGTTAAGATTTTCCCCCTGTGAGAAAAAGGAAACGTACATGTTTGTTTCCAAAAGAATCCAAACACATTTGCATTATGGAGTCTGTGAAATTATAGTAGTAGAAGAACAATTTGAAAGTCAGACCATTGGTTGTGTCTTCATTGTGTTACTAAAAATGAGCAATCACCGTCTTTGTCTCCATTTGTACACGTACTGCCCCAGTGGATTGTGCCCTATTTGAGAAGGTTCACACCTTTAACTGTGAAGAAGTTGCATAACTGTAATGACCACATTGCTCTCAAGAGACATACACTCCCCATAGTAAGTATATTAGTGATCATTCAACAATGATCATGTAGCTCATAGATTCATAGGTTGGTACTAGGCTATCGGCCCTAGGGTGTATACAAGCCTAGCCATAACAATTACCTGGCTATTTCTTCCCACACTATTTACTTCCCTGGACCCCTGTCAGTTAGGGTGACTGACTTGATCCCCAAGGTGAATTTCCTTTCTCCCATCCAATCAAGGTTCCTTTTGAAGGGGGCCAAAGAGGCGCTCTGCTTGACATGTATGGGCAGTCTATTCCAGATTCTGTGGAGTCTCTGGGTCAGGAACCTATCCCTCCAGCATATTTTGTTTATTGTGATGACAAGGTTTCGATCCCTGGAGCATGTGGCTCTGAGGGATTGGGATTTCTTTAAGTGTAGCATGTCCAACAGCTCTAGGTTTGACATGGACTTGTATGTTAAGCAGAGATCGCCTCTGAGTAGACGATATGCGACAGAGTATAGCTGGATTTTTTTAAGGTGGTCAGCATAGGGCATCTGCTTTATGCCTGTGATTCTTTTAGTGAGTTATTTCTGCGGCCTTTCCAGTTGTTGCAGATGTCTTGAGAGGTACATACCAAATGGGGCATTGCATTCTATAATGGGTTTACCAATGAGGGATGAGTACAGTGGGACAATGACCTCCTTTTTTCTGGATGAAAAGCCCTTAGTGATGAGGTGTGCCACATCAAAGGATTTCCTGACTGTTGTGGCGATGTGGTTATCGAAGGGGAGACCACTGTCCACCTGTGTCCCTATGTCTCTTATCACACTTTCAGTGTTTAGTATATTGCCACCTATGTGGTTATTTATGGGTACATGTTTTTTTTTTCCCAAAGGGGATAACTATACATTTCTTGGCAATGAGCTTGAGCCCATGGCTCTGGCACCAAGCATCTGTTTCTGTAAGGCCCCTTTGTGGAGTATCCACATCATTTGGGGATTCAGTAATGGCTCCCAGCTTGTAGTCATCTGCGAACTTTGTTAGCCAGAGTCCCTTAGTGTTGGCCTGTACTTCAGAGAAGTAGATGCCAAACAAGAGCGGTCCCAGGATTGAACCCTGAGGTACTCCACTTGTCTGGAGATGGATTTGGAGTCTTCCACCTTTACAGTGTGGGTTCTGTCAGTAAGCCAGTTGGCAACCCATGGAGTGACGTTGGGATTAATTCCCAGCTTAATAAGTCTGTCTATGATTCCAGAGTGGGGGGTGGTGTCAAAGGCCTTGGCGAGGTCCAGATAGGCTGTGTGAACCGCCTTACCCTCGTCCACTGCTCTAGAGACTGATTCGAAGAAGTCATTCAGGTTCAGGAAACAAGATCGGCCCTTCACGAACCCAAACCTGGTGGGGCCCAGTGTTTGAAGGTTGCCAATATCTTTGTTTATAAGTTCCATAGTAATACGTTCCATGGCCTTGCAGATCAGGCTTGTCAGACTGATGTGGCAGTAGTTCCCAGGATCCAAGGTGGATCCCCCTTTGTGGAGTGGGATAACTGTAGCTGTGCGCCACTCAGTGGGCATGAAGTCGAAGGTGAGGCTATGATTAAACATGACACTTCAGTGAGGTGCCAGTTCATTTTGTAGTTCATGTAGTACACAGCCTGGGATGTCATCTGGTCCCATGGATGCTGTATTCTTAGCTTTGGAGAGTGCATTTATTTGCCTGTGTGGCCGTTATTACCAGAATTTGGCAATCGTCGGTATTGAGATGGGCTGTTTAGGGGGTGAGAGGGGGTGAAGTTGGCACTGAATTGATCTGCCAGGATATTGGCAATATCCTTGGAATCAGTATATTTAATGCCATTCTTTTGTAGCTCATAGCAGATCTGAGCATTGCCATTTAGATTATTGACATAGTTATAGAATGCCTTGTGGTTGTCTGGAATCTTTGGCAATTTTATTTTCATAACTAGCTTTCGAAGATTTTGTGAGGGATCTCAACTTCTTACTGAGGCTGGTAAGGGAGTTTTTTGCATCCTGGGATTTTCCTCTTTTCTACAACAGTTTCTTCCTTTTGTTGTAAAGTTTGTTTATGGCAGGGGATCACCAGATTGGCTTACTTTTTTTGGAAGAGAACATCTTGGTTCTATTTGGGATGGCACGATTCATGCATGAGTGGATGTGCTTGTACAGTGCCTTAGTGTATGATTCAGCAGTTGTAGTTTCAGTTCCCGTCTGCATGGGTGTCATGAAGTTTGTCACTTCTGACTTGAGTAGCATGAAGTTGGCTTTGGAGAAGTTTTTTTATGGAGGTTTCCTTACTAGGGAGTGGGGGTGGGATGTGGATGTTAAGGGTGATTAGCTTATGGTCAGACCTGACCAACGAGGGGGTGACCATAGGTGTGGAGCATCGATTTCCCGTGTTGGTAATTACCAGGTCTAGGGTATTGGAGCCCCTGGTGGGACTATGGATTAGTTGATCCAGGGCATTGGAATTTATGAATTCTAAGAACCGTTGGGCAAAGGTGTTGGTACATGAGTAGTTTTCCTAGTTAATGGCAGGGTAGCTGAAATCACCCAGTATTAGGGGTTGGTTGTATCTTAATATTTTCCAATATGTTTAGAACGGTGTAGTGAGAATCTTGGGGGATGGTGGGGGATCTGTAACTAGCCAAAATTTGGATTACAGTTTTACCTAGTGTTAGTTGCACCTGGAGAATTTCCGATGCATTGTGTTGGGCAGCTATCCTGGTGGTGTGAATATCCTTGGTGAATATGGACACTCCTCCACCTTTAGTGTTTCGGTCCTGGTTTGGTGGCCAAAAAGTGTGGTAAGAGTTGTACCCTGGTATTGCAGGGGTGCTCTCTGAAGCCTTGAACCAGGTCTCGGTTACTGCACAGATATCGATGTTCTCCATTTTTTAGGAGTGCTTCGAGAGAGTGCGTTTTGAAGTTTTAGACTTATAGCATTGAGTAGCATTACCTTCAGAATTTACATGCTTGTACCTGTTATGGTGGTGGGTTTGCCCTTTGAACTTTGCCTAAAAAAAGGCACTATAGGGATGGCAAGAGCCTTAGCCAGTAACCTGAATCCTAGGGGCGACAGGTGCAAAGCATCGTGGTTTATCGATCAAGTCATCCCAGGCAGACAGATACTGGATCCCCTTTGAATGACACCAGTAGCTTAGCCAATTGTTGAAGTGAATTATTTTGTCCTTATGTTGTGGTATCATTCTGAGCGAAGGCAAGATGCTACTCAGGGCTAGGGTCATACCTGCCTGGGCCACATGATCCAAGAGCTCTTCCATGTCTCTTTTCATGTAGTCCAGGGAGATACGTCTCAAGTCATTCACTCCAGCATGGACAATGACAGAGTCATATTTGTTCTTGTTGTGACTTGAGTGCATGCGTTATGTGGTGGATTCTGGCACCTGACAGGCAGCTGACTGTAATTTTCTCCTTGTTCAGCCTGGTGAGTGGGACATCAGTGTGCCTGACTATAGAGTCACCTATGACTAAAGTGCTAGGTATGTTGTCTTGCCTTAGGGGCTGTTGCTGGGTGGCACACTGGTGTTGTGAACTGTGTAACACTTTGGTTGTGATTGGTGTTTGTTTGCATTTCAGCTTCGGAGGTCCTTGTTGCTTGGGCAGGTTATGGTTAAGGGCCTCTGCATATGTGGACTTAATGTTGCTTTGTGTGGGTGTTGGTGGTGTGGGTTTAGAAGGGCAATGTGTTGCTTGAGGTGTAGTGCGTGTGTTAACCTTCTCCTTTTGACTGTCTAGCACAATCTTGGGTTGAGAGAGCTTTGCTTCCAGTTTGGCTATGTAAGTGCATCTCTCACAGGTTGTAGTGTTGGGTGTTAGGAGGAGGGGTTTTCTGTGTACATGAGGCAATTGCTGCATTGCCCCAGTATGCCCAGATTCATCAGGTGGACAGGAGAAATTACCGGAAGCTGACTCTTTGACATGCCTGGTTTGGTGCTTTTTTTGTCAACTACAGGAGCTGTTTTCCCTTGCCTTAGCAAGGTACTTTGCAATTATAGGCTGTTTATTGCCTACAATTAATTTCTCCTTATTAACAAGGAGAGTTGAGTGCCTGTATCAGTTTAAGGCTTCCTATTGCTTTCCAACAGGTATTAGAGCAAGTGCTAGTCACAGGTATGCTTAAAGGTAAGATGAAAAAAATGGTTTATCCTAAACACTGCAGTGTGCACTAGATAAGTTAGATGTGAAAGTAGGTAACTTAAGTTTTACCTGTCTAAAAAGTTAAGTTTTAGTGGGGAGTCACTATTTTTAAAACAGCAAGATAGATTGAAAGGGGGTGATCACTTCGGTATTCTGGTACTATGGAATACAGTTGGATGGCCAATAAATTTAAATAGTTGAAGGGGAGTGATTTCACAAAATGATAATTTGTGCTTACTCACACAAGCCATTGAAAGCAGACAGGAATTGAGATATATGGCCAGTTAACATAAGAGGCAGGCAACTAGAAAGACAGTGGTATTTAAGAACACGAGAGTAAGCAGGTGGGAGGGTAGGGACAATTTTTCTGCCTGACTCACAAGAGACAGAGCTGTGATCTCTTTTGAAGTTTTAATATGCAGTTAACAGCAGAATACAAGTAAAACACAAGGTAAAGAAAACAAATCATAGTATTCAAATTATAAAAAGGCAGTAAAGTAATACAAAATACAACAAATAAAAAGCAAACTAACCTTTCCTTCACAGCAAATGTAGCAGAGTCTGTGTGAGCCTTTCTAGTAAAGCTCTGAAATGTTTTATTTTACCCCTTAAATAGAAGGTTTAGTTCCTAGCTCCACCCCCTCAGTTCACAAATGATTAAGCTTAAGTGACCTCTTCTATCTTGTGTACGAGTCCTTAATTGATCAGTTCTAATTTCTGCCTGACTCACAAGAGACAGAACTGTGGTCTCTTTTGAAGTTTTAATATGCAGTTAAAAGCAGAATACACTTAGGTTTCACACACAGTCTCTCCAAAATAAAATCCATATTCTGTACATGTCTTGTTGAGAAGAAAATGAAAGACTTAATATTCACAGTAATGTATTTCAGCTTGTTACTGTCAGACACATATCCTGCCCCGCCCCACCAAGCTATATACATGATCATTGGACAGTCATTATTTAACTGCTCTTTGCTTACACAGCCACACACACACAGCATACTTTCTAGACCTAACTCAAAATAAAATCTCTTTTTGTATACACCTTTGATGTTTAGTTGTAATGAAAGTGAAATAAGTAATGACCCCAGTAACTTATTTCACTGTAGTGCTCTCAGAGAGGCATGCAGCCCAACAAATCATATTAGTGATGGCCTCACGAGTCATGTAATTGTTTTCTGCTTTCATACACAAAATACCTCCTTGCCCCACAAAAGATAGACACCTTCTGTTTACCTTCTGATGTTAAAACTCACCTTCCCCACCCTAAACAAGCCATAGCAATGATTGTTTAATTGTAATCAAGAAACTGCCATTTGCTTTCATCCACAGTCCACCCTGCCAAGTAGGCAGCCACATTCGCTGATCACCACCAATGCGTGATCAAATGTGGAAGAAACAATAACTGTAGTAATGTATTCAACATGTTACTATTGTCATACCACATAAATAATAAAAAATTAACATGATTGAATTGTGCTGTGGACACTGTGTTTTATTATCACAGCACAATTCAATCATACTGGAGGTATCTGGCTTCCTGACGATAAATAAGTTTATAAATTTTACTAATGGAAAAGACTTTCGCTGTAAATGGAGTCTAATCAAATAAAGCTGAATTCCTGGTGTTACCACACAAGGATTCCAGTAAATGCATTACACATGAGCAAGGCCAGTAAGATGCCTGAGTAGTTGCAGTCAGAAAGCTGCATGAGTGTAAACATCCACTTGCTGTGGTGTTAAGTCCATTATTTTAAAAGACTGTAAAAAAAGAAAATGGACCCAGTGACTGTCACATTCATCACTAATGTATTATTTATTTTATTCAGATTCTGTTTATTGAGAAAGTTTGACTGGGTTTAACTAAACCCTTTGCAGAGGCCTGGGTATCATTTTTTTTTGCAAAGATTATCAGGGAATCATACAGAATGACAGTGTGCAAACAGTATATGGGTATTTACAGAGTATACAATATTTTAACCAGTAGGTATAAATTTGAAGAGTATATGAAAAATTTAGTAGTGACTGTATATTTACCAGCATATTACAATATTTATGCCATTGTGCAGCTTATTTACAGTGTAGCCTTATGACTCTAAGTCAGTTGTAGTATAAATTCTTTTCCATTTGATGGTGTAGCAGGGAAAATAAAGCAGCTTACAGAGTATAAACCATGCATTTTATTAGAGAGAGAGATGACAGTCTCCTTAGTTTCATTATTTTATTGGTTAGTATTTAGAGACCCACCCCCGGATTCACTAATCTGCTGTGCAGGACTAAACTAGTCCTATGTGTAAGCGGCAGTTTAAGAGGAAGACGGCAGCGTGCCATGCATAATAATGAAGGCGCGCCACCGGAGCTCAAAAGCCTACACTGAGCATGGACGAGTGCAGGGGGCCCCTGCAAAGTAGAACAGAGGAAAGTGTAAATAAATGAGTGAAACCACTCATAGGTGTCCACGTATCTCCACCAACAGTCCCCATGCATTCAACAGCAACAGTACATTGAAATAAAACGAAGAAACCCTTGTATTTATTTTTTTTAAACGCTGAGTATAGCTAACCGTACGTGCGTTGGTTTGCCCATCTCTTAGCTACGGTTATAACAGCTGAAAAGGCTGAAGAGGATAACAAGGAATATATATGCAAATGAATCAGCACAGCAATAGTGGAGTGGTTAGAGCATCCGCCTAACGAACAGGCATTCCCGGTTCAAGCCCCACTGCAGCACATATTTTCCATGTGAAAACTATATGAACATATATTTACATCTTTATGCCGTATAACCTACATAATAGCATTTAAATGTGAACTGGAGTACTGCATGAAATGCAGATGTGAAGTGTCAGTGTCATAATGAATAAGACACAAGTAAGCAGGTTTAAGCACAAATAAGCAGTAGTAAGCGTGTCTAAGTGAGTTTGCGAGGGGTAAGCATTGCCTGCACAAATTAAGCAAATTAGAAGCTAACCGAGTGTAAGAAACTGTATCCGGGGGTTAGTAGTGCTTACTGTCATGCAAACCTGCTTACAACCGCTTTAAAGTGCCTTAATCACTCTGGATCCAATGGCCCATGTTCTGCCCAGCAAGAAAATAAACTGCCTCTGCAAGGCTCAAACCCAGGACCTTGTACACTATAGTCACAGTAGTTAACCACTAAGCCATCATAGCAATAGATAAGCGAGATTAAGGCCATACATCCCATACACCCACATGGATTTATATATATATATATATATATATACACACACACATATATACAGCAGTATGTATATATATATATATATATATATATATATATATATATATAATGTGTATGCAGACATATACATATATATATATATATATATATATATATACATATATATATATATATATATATATATATATATATATATATATATATATATATATATATATATACATATATATATATATATATATATATATACACATATATATATATATATATGTGTGTGTGTGTGTACGTAGATATACACAGATATATAGCTATGATAGGAAACAGCACACAAGAATGACATATGTTCACAGGCTATGCCAATGGAAGTGAGGGGCCCAAGCAAGAATCATGTAACATGTAGAATTACCCTCCCCCCCCCCGACAGAGGAAACATACATACAAACTGACAAAGTAAATAGTCCACTGCTGCCCAGACTACAGGCAGGATACAACCGGGGGGGGGGGGGGGGGTACACAGTGGATCCTTGAAATCTCATCTTGGAACACAGACAGGAGCGTCCCTTGCGGGACACCCCAAAAATTGACATATTATGGGAGGAAGCTGGTGCGATGACCATTATGGCTGGGGTGTGTACATACCTGGAATACAAGGGTGGGAAAGCCTGATGGCCCATGGGTCGAGACAACGTACGACATGGGTCTCGTGAAGTGGAGAGTGGGCAGCGTGTTGTGGTGTTTTCAGACCCGACCTGCACCCAGAGTAAGGATGGGTGCTGTAGTGAAGGTGTGGTTGGGGGAAATATGGGTAGCTAGTTATGGGTCTAGGTGTGCAGGTGTTGGCTGAAGTGGGTCTATACAGACAGCCCCAAGGATGTAAGCAAAAGTGTTCATTGGGCAGAGGCGTCGCCCAATGAGCAGCCACACCTGCTACGAGTCCCACAGCAGCAAAGTCTAATCTGCATGGCAAAGAACAGAATAACCAGATGTAGATGTATATATGTAGAGGTATGTGTGTGTTTATCTACCCATAGCTACATGGAGATATACTAGTCAAACCCCAGTTACCTAAGTTGCAGTCAGGGCTCCATTTCTGTGTCACAGAGTCAGGCTATTCATTTATTTTCTGATACCTGCTTTATCTTGTACATCACTGGGAGAAAACTGAATCCTGTCCCAGTACTCCATGTGTGTGAGACACAGAACCAGTCCTGGAAATGCACGCGCGCGCACACACACACACACACACACACACACACACAAGTATGTCACAAAAAGAAAGAAAATAGAAAATGCTGTAGTCTCTCAGTCCCTGTAGAACAGGTAGGATGGAATCACAAGCAGAATGGGGGACATTACTGCAAAAATACCCACAGCAAAGAGGACAAGAGTTGTATGCTAATCACTGAACCTTCTACGTGTATTTGCTTGACAGCATGTAGAAAGGTCTGCATGAATGCTGTAATCAGGCAGCATTTCAGAAGAACTTTCTCAATTGGTCCTGAGTTTTGGAATTATTTACATATAATCATTCATATTAAAAAGTACTTGAGTTATATGTATACAATTGTATTTTTCTGGAGCCTAAAGTATATGGCATTAATATACTGTGGCCAGCACTGCTCCTGTGTACAATGTGCTCTGTCTGTAATCTTTGCCATTGCAGTCTTGCATTCCATTCCCTAATCCTTTAACATATGATGTCTTAAATAAAAAGCTGTTGTATATTACAGGCATAAAATCAAAAAAGAGAAAGCCAGTAGTGGAACTGGAGCAGACAGCTCATTATACAGGTTACTAACCTGAGGATGGTGGGGATTTGGCAACTTTAAGCAGTACATCATGACAGGGATTGATTGGGTAATTCATGTTTTGTTCCAAGGTGGGGCATTGTTTATCAAAATAATGCAGGCCTCATGACTAAACTAGAAAACCCCCACTGCCACCACCATAAGTAAGCATGTTGCATACAGGTCTGCTGGGGTGGATTGCAGCTATACAGGAGAATTATTTTAAAAAGAAACATGTCACCATTTTAAGATAATACAGTTGTATGCACAAAGTCAATTTCGCATTTGTGTTTTAATGCAATTTAGGGTAGATGACTTAGCGTTGGTTGCGGTGGTGCAGCGGTTAGCATTGTTGCCTCACAGCAAGAGGTTGTCCAGTTCAATTCTCGGATGGAGTGCCCTCTGTGCAGAGCTGCATGTCTTCCCTGTGGTCGTGATGTTTAAAGATATGCAGGTAAGTGAGTGTGTGTATGTGTATGCCTTCTGTGAAGGTTGGGTGCCGGCCTGGCAACTCGACACTGTACAAATACCACTGCCAATCAGTCTGCAGAACAGATCAGCTGTGGTGACCCCTAACCAGGAAAAGCTGAAAAACAAAGAAGGTGGCTCAGCAATTAATTGAAGATGCACGTACCTATATACATGGCAATACTGTCATGTACATTGTGCAAATACATTTTGGTGTCCCTGTAGTCACAACACAGAATGAATACCTACTCTAGTAGGTATCACACTTGTGCATATTAACATTAAAATAAGAAATTTTACTTAGGATTTGGTTTGCTATATTTGTTGAAAGCGTATTTTAAAAATAAGAATATTAGAAGGACCTAAATATGTGATGTTCTTCGTGTTTCACTGTTGCAGTCATTACATTTGGGTCATCTGCTTGCAGTAGCCCTCACTCGGCCTGATTATCAAAGTGTTGGGTCCTGCATCAGTTGCTGTCTCATCTTCCATGACATTAGGTAGTCAGGGGTATAAAGCATGCAGCCGACGCCATTACATCAGTCTTTCTTGCTGTGCGGTGCCCGAAGCAGAAGCAGTTCACAAGTGCCGGTCGGCTGACTCCTGAAATTTTCATTTTTGAGTTTCAGAACCGAAATCTTCAACTAAAGCTAAGTACTCTTTTGGGGAAACTTTTTCTTGCTCAAAACCGATATCAGTAAAAGTCAATAATTGTATTTCTTGTGGAAAGCAAATACCTCATAAAGATTTTCATTCGTACTGTATTCCTTGCCTAGGCCCTGACCAGGAGATACCTTGCTGTCGGTTTTGTTCCTTATTTAAACCAAGAACTATTCGTTGTTGGTACATTTTCACTTCTAAATATACTCTGTTCAATTATCCAGATATGTCTTCGGTAAGCCACCTGATTACCGACATTCCGAAAAAATGCAAAGATAAAGACAGAGACAGGCCGCCTAGGTCCAAAGCTGCCGACGACGCTTCTCCTAAGCTAGTTGCCAGTTCACCGGTACTCAGTGAGGTGCTTTTGCAGCCCCTGATACCCGCTACTTCAGATTCAAAGGCCTGTACTGAGACCCATTTAGAGTCCGTTATGCAGCGAGATGCTTCAGTGTGGAACCTGCGGATGTCTCTACCTTGGATGGGTCTGGAGCCGTTGTGCAGGCACGAGCTTCTAAGGGTGTATTCAGGCCTACTGACTTGCATATTAAACTGATGCCATCTTCTTCTTCCAGGCCTAAAACTCGAACCATGCCTATTTAAACTGGCACCCAGACCACATGGTCAGGCCTCTAAGCCTAAAAAACAAATGATAAGAATGTCTGAAGACCTTATTACTTTAATTAGGGGAAGCCAACCTTCCCCCTCTAAGAGACCTAGGACTGAATTTGCTTATGATACTTCTGACCAGGATTCTGAAATTTCTGTCTCCTCTGATGACCAGGATTTACCCTTATCTCCCTATGAGGATTCTGATGCAGAGAACTCTGTTCCCTCTGCTTCACCCCCAGAGGAATTTTCTTTTGGTGAAACCTTGCATAGTCTTAGAGAACATTTTCACTGGGAAAGCCAAAATTACTCTGATTCTAAAAAGAGGCTTAGAGATTTCTTACTCCTACCCCAACACAGGCCTTTAGCTATTCCTCCTGTGCTGGACATTGTTGACGATGCCTTTATGGAATCTAGCTTGGCCCCTGACCCTTTACCTCCTGCTCGCAGAAAACTTGATAGATATTACAGGTTTCCTGATTCTCATAAGTTCCTTTTTAAAAATCCTGCTGCGGACCCTGAGACCATTTCAAAGAGACCCAAGGGCATTAAGGCTACTATTGCCAAAAATCCCCCCCCCCCCTCTGATAGAGATTCCAGGGCCCTGGATAGATGGGGTAAGAAGGTATACACCTCTGCAACTTTGGCCTTCAGGGCTTTAGATTGCCAGTTTCATATGTTAAAGTATCAGCAGCATATTATTGGATTGCTTAAACAGAAAATGATGTTGATTCCTGATTGTGCTGAAAATAAGGATTTACAGGATTTAATGCATTATGCTGAACAGGTTGGAAAACATACTTTGCAATGTGGTTTTGATTCACTAGAGGCATCTTGCAGGGCTGCTGTCACCAGGTCTGTACTTAGAAGGCATGCTTGGCTTAAGGAGCAATCTTTGCCAGATCATGTTAAAACTAAATTGCTGGATGCTCCCTTAAATCAGCACCACCTGTTTGGCAACAAAGCAGAAGTAGTTCTGAAAAAGATGGAGAAAAAGCTAAATCTATGCAGACTGTTAAAGATTTCTTGCAAGTGCAGCCTCCTAGATTTAGTAGGCATTGGCCCTCAAAAAATTGGTCCTTTCCTGCCTCTTCCAAGCCTTCTCAGTTCAAACTCAGAACCAGCAGATTACCCAGGCTTCAGTCCCAGGGTACACACAGGACTAAGCAGTGGGGGGCTCCCACTTCCAAATCAGGGAGTAGTAAGACTCCCCATTATGGTAAGCTGTCTCAATGACTTAATTTTAAAACTTCAAAGCACTTCTCAACTGACTGCCCCTTTAGGGGGAAAGATTGCTCTGCAAGCAAAAAACTGGGAACTCATTACCCAGGACAAATGGGTTTTAACTATAGTTTCCCAAGGATATAGATTTCATTTCTGCACGCTACCAACCCCAAATTGTTGGCCAGAAATACCCCCAAATCAGTGGGCAGAGGCTCAAAAGCAAGTACTCTCTCTCTTAAGACTAAAGGCTATTCAGACTGTACCAGAAGAGGAAAAGGGACAAGGTTTCTACTCAAGACTTTTCCTGGTACCCAGAAAAGACTACTCATGGTGTCCTATCCTGGACCTGTCTATCCTAAACACCTTTTTGGTGATTCCAAAATTCAAGATGCTAACTCTTCACCAGTTGCTTCCCATAATAGGCAAAGATGCCTGGTTGGCAGCACTGGATTTAAAGGAAGCCTACCTGCACATCCCAATCAGGGAATCTTGCAGAAAATACCTATGCCTCAAAGCAGGCTGCATGCACTATCAGTTCTCTGCACTGCCCTTTGGCTTATCTACTGCGCCCAGGGTATTCACAATGTGCCTAGTTCTAGTCATTGCATTTTGCAGGCAAAGAAATATTCAAATATACCCATACCTGGACGATTGTCTAATTCAGGCAGAAAGCCAGGACATACTTCTGAATCATCTGGCATTTGTACAAAAGGTGTTAACTTGTCTGGGGTACACCATAAATGAAAATAAATCACATCTGATACCCTGTCAACAAATTATATTCCTGGGAGCAAGCTTGAACACAACTTCCCAGATGGCTTTCCTCATGCCAGAGAAACAAATTCATTTCACAACTTACTTCAAACTATTGGCCACAAAACCCCTGCTGTCTGCAAGGCAAATACTGCAAGCCTTGGGGTTCATGTCCTCATGCATTCTAATAATTCCATATGCAAGACTGCATATGAGGAAACTACAATGGTATCTAAAAAGTCTATGGTGTCAACATTCTCAGGGTCTAGAAGCAATGATTCCTATCATACCTTGCCTATGGTTAGAATTCCTTTGGTGGCAGAGGCCTGCCACCAAAACACGGGACCACCATTCACTCTACCCCGTACCGCCCAAACCCTAACAATAGATGCATCAGATTATGTATGGGGGGCTCACCTGGCAGGGAAGTGCATTCAGGGCAAATGGAACCCAAATCAAATGCACCTGCATATCAATCAAAAAGAAATGTTAGCTGTACAGAATGCTCTGACAGCCTTCAAGGACCACATTCGTATAGGATAGTTAATGGTAAAGACAGACAACACCACTGTTATATGGTATATAAACAAGCAGGGGGGGTACCCATTCTTACCCCCTCTGCAGACTAGCCATGGCTCTGTGGAACACAGCCTTGAGCTACCACGTGCATCTACAGGCTCAATTACTGCAAGGAAAACTAAATACACTGGCAGACGAACTAAGCAGAAATCTCATGGACCCATACAAGTGGAAACTGGATCCAAAGGTTTTCAACATGTTGATCAACAAGGGATCCCGGATATAGACCTGTTTGCCTCCCCCCAGAACTACAAATTGGACAAATTCTGCACAAGGAATCCCCACAAACAAGCTTGGAAAGTGGATGCTCTGTCCTTCAGCTGGAAAAATCTATCAGTTTATGCCTTTCCTTCTCTGCCTCTCCTCTCCAAAGTGCTACTAAAGATCAAACAGGACAAATCAAGGAAGATACTGATTGCAACAGACTGGCCACACCAACACTGGTAACCCCTCTTGCGCAGTGTGTCACAGCTGGTCCCATGGCACCTCCCTCAGACCCCTACCCTGCTGTCTCAACAGGAGAGCCAGATTCTGCACCCCCACCTTCAAACCCTGAACCTGGCAGCCTGGCTAATTACCTAATCTCTCCATTACCATCCCTTAGTAAACAAGTGTTGGATGTTATTTTGGAGGCAAGGAGGCCAAGTACTAGAAAATCTTATGCTGAAAAATGGAAACGATTCTGTGCCTGGAACCAAACTCAAGGGATAGCCACAACAGCGCCCAATTTACCTCAGATTCTTCAATATTTAACTGAGATGCTTCACAAGGACCTTTCCTTTTCCTCCATCAAAATTCACGCCTCAGCCATTTCAGCTCATTACAACACAGAGCCACCCCTCTTTTCTCACCAACTGCTCAAGCAGTTCCTCAGAGGGCCAAAAACTTAAGACCACCCAGGAGAGCCCCAACTTCAGCCTGTATTAGAAAAACTCACTCTTCCCCCTTTTGAGCCAGCTGCAACTGCAAAGTTAAAATTCCTTTCTTGGAAAACAGCTTTCCTTTTAGCAGTCACTTCAGCAAGAAGGGTATCTGAATTACAGGCCCTTATGGCAGTGGAGCCTTTCATCATCTTTCATGCGGACAGGGTGTCCCTCAGGACCAATCTCTCCTTCATGCCCAAGGTGGTATCCAGTGTGGCTCTTAATCAGTCCATTCATTTGCCAACCTTCTTTTCTAATCCACAGAACAAAGGGGAACGTATACTGCACTCCTTAGATGTGCACAGACAACTTAGATTTTACTTGGACAGGACTAAACCTCAAAGGAAATCTGAACAACTGCTGGTGGCATTTGCTGCAGGGGCAGAGGGGAAGTCTATTTCAAAGCAAACATTTCTAAATGGATAGGCCATTGCATTCATTTCTGCTATAAGCACCATGGAAAACCTATCCCACAGGGGATTAGACCTCATTCAACCAGGGCTGTATTTACCTCTAAAGCCTTTCTCAGAGGTGTCCCTACCAGAGACATCCTAGAAGCTGCTACCTGGAGTTTTGTACATACTTTCACCAAGCATTACCATCTGACAATTTTTTCTAAATCCAGAGCTGGCTTTGCCACTGCAGTCTTGCAGGGCCTTATAGGTGGTCCTAATGCTATCTAAATTCCTCCTCCTGTCCTTAGCTTTGGAAATCTACCCAAATGTGATGACTGCAACAGTGAAACACGAAGAACATAGTACTGTTGTGTACACTTACCATAAATGTAGATGTTCGAGTGTATTCACTGTTGCAGTCCTGGTTACCCTCCCTCCAATCCTCTGACTTCCTATGGCTATACCTCTATTCTCCATTACTATACTTAAAAAGTATATTTGCTTTTTTGCTGGAAGTATAACCTTATATATATATATATATATATATATATATATATATATATATGTATATGTATATATCTGTATATATATATGTATGTATATATATATATATATATATATATATATATATATATATATATATATATATTTATATATATATATATGTGTATATATATATATATATATATATATATATATATATATATATATATATATATACGTATATATATATATATATATATATATGTATATATATATATATATATATATATATATATATATATATATATATATATGTATGTGTGTATATATATATATATATATATGTGTATGTGTGTGTGTGTGTGTATATATATATATATATATATATATATATATATATATATATATATTTAATTGCTTCCCATTAAGGGGGCACGAAAAACTGATGTAATGGCGTCGGCTGCATGCTTTATACCCCTAACTACCTGACGTCATGGAAGATGAGACAGCAACCGACGCAGGACCCAAGACTTTGATAATCGGGCCGACTGATGGCTACTGCATGCAGATAACCCAAATGTGATGACTGCAACAGTGAATACACTCGAACATCTGCATTTATGGTAAGTGTACACAACTGTACTTTTCACCACTTAGCTGTGATAAAACGTGTCATTTGTATATTTTGAAGTGTTAAGTAGCAGCGGCAGTGATCTGTGCTTCAGGGCGGGTACATAACTTGGTATGGGATACTGCGTTTTTTCGTTCACTAGGTGGGACTGCACTTCAGTGACGAGAAAGTATAACGCTCAATGTTTAAAAGTATGGCTGATCCTTCACGGTGTACTTTGAAATCTAGTGCTGAACATAATTGAAGCAAATATAGTTGTGTCTAGCAGTAAGACCATTATCTTGGGAAAACATGCTTTACCATATTGAGACAGAGTTACACCAGGGACTGATATTCTAGGCAGTAACTTTAAGTTAACTTGTTTGTGTTTCTGTAAGAACAAGTCAGCTCTGCTGAGTGTTGACAGGTTTGATTTTACTATGGGGGGAGAAATAAGTTTCTGCCGACGTCTGGCAGCAGCAGCTATGGAATGCAAATGAAGTTACACACACACACACACACACACACACACACACACACACACACACACACACACACACACACACACAAAAGTACTTCACTCCTTCCCATTTCTAGTTTGCCACAAGGTAGCTGATTTTTATTAATTTATTTTTTTAACCTTCTAGAGTGAAGAGCAGCCAGTGAAATATATTTTGTTGCAGCTTTGAAATAGAACAGAATGATAACATTATTACTACGTATAATCTTTTCATAGGGTCATTCAGTTCTTTACTGTCTTGCTGATGTCTGTCTCAAAGGAGCTTCAGAGATTAAAAAAAGGAGCTTCAGAAATGAATAAAAAATTAGAATTTTCTTTTGTGTTCTATAAACGGAATACGTAATTGGTTCTGCCAGGACTTGGCCATTGTCTCATGAGAGAGCTTTTGTCAGACCAGTTATGGTGTCTCATTTGTTTCCCTAGTTTATCTATACATTGCCTGTGGTGTATTTTCCTGTGAGTTTGCTGGACTATGCAAAAGACTTGTTAAGCACATATATGTGTACAACTGGAATGTGAAACTGAATTCACAGTTTTTCACAAGGGAAAGGTGATTATGCTTATTATGAAAGAGGTCCTTTTGTAGCAGCTTTTTCTTAACCCAGCGGAGTCTTCCAGGTTTTAACAATACCTGTGTTCTTCAAAGCCCTTATGTTGAACATATTCAACTTTTTGAAATTCAGTTTCATAGACTAATGAAAGTCTTTGAAATATTTTTTTCATGAATGGTATCTGTTGTAACCTATCATTATTTTATACAGTTTAGCAAGGCAGCCCTTGAAAACTATTTCTGGTTTCACAGAAACATGAAAGTCTAGGAATGAAAGACTGGTTTCTAAGTAGTGTGTTCTTAATAATTTAGTCTGTCTCTGATAAATTACATACACCTAGCTCAAAAGTTTACATCATTGTACCTAGATCTTTGGCCGGCATTGCCTTTTGGGCACTAGTGTGTCCTTGGCTTTGTACTGCCTGTATCTGAAGCTGTCTTAGCTTGACACCTGTTTTAACTATTTCTCTCATGACCGCTTTCTTTAATAGATAAAATTCTGGATTCAGTTTCCTGGCTGAATAATTCTCTGTATAAATTATTAATTTCATGGAAGGCCCCAAGGTGCAATTGTCCAAACAGTCCTCTCCACTACCGTTTGTTAAAAAATGTTTGGTGCTGTGCCTCATTTGTTGTTAGATTAGGCTTGCAGGACAGAAACAGTTTGATCTTCCTTGGTGATATCTTATAAGAAGCTTCATCATCAATTGGAGAGTTTTGAACAGCACCTATTTTCTCTCAGCCAGTAGCATCAGTAGCTGTAGATTTAGCCAGTGGTGTAAACAAACAGAGGGTCCCACTGCTTTTTTTCCCAATTTTTGTGCATTTTATTATTTGCAGAAGATTCTGCAATATGTTTATTTGTGGTTTGTAGCTCTTCTGACTTTGTCTTTTCTACATTTTTCAGGTGATACCCACTTTCCCAGTAAAATCATTCTCTGTATTACATCATAATATTCATTCTCTCATCCCCCAGTGCTCAAAGCACAGTTTGCCTTAACTGTAGATGTTATCAACATTTGAACTGGCAATAGGTGACTAGTGAAAGAAGTCTTTAAAGCTGTTCCTCTGAAACCAGAAAGTCGTGATACCTCAAAAAAGTGTTTGGTTACTCTCTGGGTTGAATGTAGTAATTATAGTTGTACTGTCAAAATCAAGAAGCATAAAAAATGAATGTAAGGTTCCACAAAAAGAGCCACAAAGAGCATACGTCCCCAAAGGCAGTCAACATTTTTCTCAAAGTTTTTGCATCATTTGCAGATTCATTTTTAATTCCTTAGTACCTGAAAGCACAGCTATTCAGGCTTGTGTGTCTCGTGGTTCACTACAGAGAGTTTATCTTACTGTTTCACATACTTGTAATTTATGGACTGCTTTGGCATGGCCTTCCTTGTCATCAGTAGCTTTGCTAGCAGAAGTATGTAGGACAGATGTTTGCAGCTCTGATAAAAAAGAAGTTATGTCTTACCATAATGTTCCATCTGTGTTGTAGATCTTTGTTCATTCATTACAAATAGGACCTCGGTTCCATCCTCGGAACTGATACGGCCATTTCCAAGCTCACGCCAGCCAACAACTCTCAGCTAAGACCTACCCATAATGCCCCTCTCCTAGTTACTCCAGATTGAGTTTGCCCGCCCTTAGATAATAGATGTAGTAATAGAAAAAATAGTAGGAGGCTCTGTCCGAGCAAATACCCTAACCAGGAGTTCCTAAAGTCCACCAGGAGTCCAGGCAGGGGGAAGGAGGGTGGGAAGTAATGAATGAACAAAGATCTACAACACAGATGGAACGTTATGGTAAGACATTACTTCTTTATCTGCTGTTGTAAATCTTTGTTCATTCATTACAAATAGGACCGAGTCCCCATCTACTTGAGTCCTGGGTGGCCCTAAGGAAGGATATTCCTGAGCCCCATAGAACCAAAAGATGCTCATCCCCTGGAGGTCGAATCCAATTTGTAATGAGATATAAAGTTATGAGGTCTTGGCCAAGTGGCTGCTGCGCAGATTATATCCATAGAGGCTCTGGAATGAAATGCTACAGAAGTAGCCATTGATCTAGTAGAATGAGCCTTTATTCTGGAAGGTAAGGACAGCTTATTCTGTTGGTAGATAAAGGTAATAACGTTTCTAAGCCAGGAGGATAAAGTCACTTTGGAGACAGGTTTGCCCAGTCTGGGTCCTGCAAAGGCCACAAACAACTGGTCTGTTTTCCTGAAAGATTTAGTCCTGTCCAAACAACAACAAAGCTGCCGATGCACATCAAGGGTGTGCAAAAGGTACTCCCCTCTGTTAGAATGCTGAGGGAAGAAAACCAGCAGGTCAATAGATTGGTTAATGGAAAATCCAGAAATTACCTTGGGCAAAAAAGAAGGATCGGTACAAAGGGACAGGGTACCTTGTCCATGTAGAAGATCAAGTAAGGACTCTTGACACTCAAGGCCTGCAGCTCAGATACTCTTCTCGCTGAGGTAAGTGCTACTAGAAGTAAGGTTTTCCATGACAAAAATTTCAAATCACACGAATCAAAGGGCTTAAAAGGAGAACCTGTGAGAGACTGAAGTACCAAAGTCAAGTCCCAGGGTTCTAAGTGGGGCTTGACCGGAGGTATAACATGTAATACTCCTTTCAAAAAGGTCTTGCATAGGCGGTGTGACATAATTGAAGACTTATCAAAACCATTATGAAAATTAGCGATAGTTGCTAAATGTACAGTGATCATTGAAGCTGAAGCTCCTGTATGTAAAAGAGTAGTCAGGTATTGTAGGATATTTTGAATAGGCATAGAGAAAGGGTCTAAGTTCTGATCTTTGGCCCAAATAGAGAACCTAGTCCATTTACTAGAATAAACTTTTCTAGTGGAAGGTTTATGTGAAGGCAGAAGAATTTCATGAACAGGAGATGGAATGTCAGGCAATCTGCAATCATTGGAAGTGGATGAACCAAGCTGTGAGCTTGAGACTGTGCAGGTTCGGATGAATCAGTCCCTGAGGATGAGATAACCGGTCTTGGGAATGATCCAGGATCCACGGGCTGTGAATCAGATGAGGCCATAGAAACGGGAACCAGAGACAGGGCCAGTAGGGGGCAATGAGGATCACTTTGCTTCTCAACCTCTGAGCTTTCTGGAGAAATTTTGGAATGAGGGGAAAGGCATACAGAAGACCCGGTGGTCAGTCGTCCCTCGGTGGTTCCCCCTTGGGGGGGGGGGATCAGGGCAAAGTAGCTTCTGCATTTGTAGTTTGGGGGGAAGCAAAAAGGTCGCAGCAAGGCTTGCCCCAGCAAAAAGGTCGCAGCAAGGCTTGCCCCAGCGTTGGAAGAACCGATCTGCTGTTACAGGGTTGAGGGACCACTCGTGAGGCATGTATGTTCCTGATCAGATTGTCCTCAGTAAGGGTGGAACTCCCGGGAATGTGCGTTGCTATAAGAAAGCGGTTGGAAGCTATCGCCAAGTGCCATATCCTCACGGCTTCCCAACACAGGGGGTAAGACCTGATTCCGCCTTGCTTGTTGATGTACCAGGCAACTGGCATGTCTGACCGAATTGCAAAGGTCCCAGAGGGTAGGGATGCATGGAACACTTGCAAAGCTAAGGGAACTGCCCACAGTTCCAGGACATTTATGTGCAAATTGGCCTCCATGGGGGACCAGGTGCCTTGGACAGTCTTTCCCTGGAAATTCCCCCCCACCCTAACAGGGAAACATCCATGGTCACCGTGGCCGTGGGCTGGAGAAGACAGAACGGTAGACCCCAAAGATTCATTTGTGGCTTCATCCACCATAACATTTCTTCCTTGCAATGGTTTGTAAGACGTATCATGTGGTCGAGTGGGTGAATTAGCAACAACCATTGTGCGGAAAGGAGCCACTGCAGGATTCTCATGTGCAGTCTCGCCAGTGGTATTAACGTAATGGCAGCCACCATGGAGCCTAAGAGTTGCAGTACAAGATGGGTCTGAGGAAGAAGGTCTTGGATTTAGTGTCTTATTTTCGAAAGCCTGTGAGGCGAGAGAGAAGCTTGACAGGATGTTGTGTCGAATACCACTCCAATAAATTCCAGTGTCTTCATTGGTGACATTTGAGATTTGTCTTTGTTGATTGTAATCCCCAAGTGGAGAGCGAGACCTTGAGTGTAAGAGAGGCTGTAGATTAGGAGATTCATGGTCAGACCGGTAAGGAGCCAATCGTCTAGATAGGAAACACCTGGAATCCTTGTAGTTGGAAGATGAGCTACCACAACTGCCATACATTTGGTGAACACTCAGGGGGCTGTAGAGAGACCAAATGGCAGTGCCCTGAACTGGTAGTGATTGGCTCTCAGCCGGAAGCGGAGAAACCTCTTGGAGCGGTGATCCATCTTTATGTGGTAGTACGCAACCTGGAGGTCTATAGAGCACATCCAGTTGTCCCTCCCTAGGAAAGGAAGAATGGACTGCACCATGACCATCTGGAATTTTTGAGGTTTGATAAATGTGTTCAATAGGCTGAGATCCAGGATTGGTTTCCAGTCACCTGTCTTTTTTGGCACTAAAAAGAAACTCGAGTAAAACCCGGATCCTGTCTGGACTGGTGGGACTGGTTGGATGACTCTTTTTCTTAGCAGCTTTTCTATTTCTAAGGCTGCTAATTCCCTCTGATTGGGTGGTACATCGGGGATTCGTTTGACGGGTCTGGGACCAGAACATGCTGGAGGGATAGATTTCTGTCCCAGAGACTTCCCATATTCTGGAACAAACTACCTATCTATATCAAACAAAGCTCCTCATTAGCACTGTTCAAGAAAAATCTTGATGATTGGATGGGAGATAGGAAATTCACCCCGGGGATCACTTCTGTGGCTCTGCTCGACAGCGGCACAGGAAAATAATTTTCTTGAGTGGCGAAAGCTAGGGTACCTTTGGCTAGGCTTATATAGGCCCTAGGGCCAATAGCCTAGTACCAACCTATGAACCTATATAAATTGAATGGTATTTGGTAGCCTCTGGATATTATTTTCTGCACCCAAACATCGGTAGTAATAAGATGCCAGGCTGGGAGATGCAGAGAAAAATGACCCCTGACTGCTTCCAGAGGAAAGCAATCGGGCCGCTGCTCAGGAGCACTGGTAGGGTCTGCTGGAGAAAGAATCTCTAGCGCCATGGATGTTCTTCATGTTTCACTGTTGCAGTCATCACATTTAGGTTATCTGCCTGCAGGTAACCCTTAGCTGGCCTGAATACCAGAGTCTTGGGATTTCTGTGTTGGATGCTGTCGCTTCTTCCATGATGTCAGGTCATCAGGGGTATAAAACATGCAGCCGACACCATTGCATCAGTCTTCCTTGCCATGCGGTGCCCGAAGCAGAAGAAGTTCGCAACTGCTGGTCGGCCGACTCCTGAAATTTTCGTTTTCCAGTTTCAGACCTGAAGTCTTCTAAAAGATAAGTACCCCGTTGGGGATCCTTTTTTCTTGCTCTAACCGATGTCAGAAAAAAATTAATAGTTGTCTTTCTTGTGGAAAGCAAATACCTCATAGAGATTTTCATTCTTACTGCATCACCTGTTTAGGCCCAGACCACGACGTCCCTCGCTGTCGATTTTATGCCTTGTTCAACACCCGAACTATCCATCTTCGGGCAATATTTGTAGTTAAATACTTTTGCTATTGACCTCCATACTCCAAAATAGCGTTGGTAAGCCATCCGACTACCGATCTTCTGAAAAAGCGTAAGGATAAAGACAGAGACAGACCATCATCATCATCATCTGGGTCCACATGGGTGGAGCAATAGGAATAAAGAAGGAGAAGCCATTCTAGACTTCTGTCTGGCAAATAGCTTGATAGTAGCCAACACATGGTTCAGAAAGAGAGACAGTCACAAGATCACATACAAGAGTAGCCAATATGCAACTCAGGTAGACTTCCTCCTAGTAAGGAAAAAGCACTGGGGTAGAATCCATGATTGCAAAGTCATCCCCAGTGAAACAGTCGGTTCACAGCATAAACCAGTAGTTGCCACAAGCAGTGGTGAGAGAAGGCTCTAAGGTCAACAGAGACCAGGCTGAAGACCTGGAAGTTGACTGGAGAGAAAGTTACAGCAGTTCAAGGAATTACTCAGGGCTCTAGCACCCCAAGAAGAGGAGGAAATAGGTGGAGTTGAAGAAGAGTGGCAGTGCCTAAAAACAGCATGTGTTAGGAATACAGAAAAGATATGTGGCCGAGCCAGGTATGGAAATAAGGTACATAAGGAAAGCTGGTGGTGGAATGCAGAAGTGCAGGAAGTAATCAAAAGAAAGAAGGAGTCCAGGAAGAAGTGGGAGATTGAAAAGACTGACCAAGCTAGGAAGGACTACTGGTTGGCTAACAAAGAAACTAAGAAAGAAGTTGCAATAGCAAAGAATAGGGCATCAGAGGCACTCTATCAGCTTCTGGAAAGTGACTCAGTAAGGAGCACAAAGAAACTATACCAGGTTGCAAGGCAAAGACAGAAAGATAAAGAAGATAGTCAGACACCCTTCATAAGGGATTCCAGCAACAACCTGCTTACCAGCCCACAGGACATCAAAGGCAGATGGAAGGAGTATTTCCAGCAGCTTCTGAATGAAGAAAACCCCACAGAAGCGGTACTTCCCCAGAAACAGCCTACAATGAGAGTAGAAGAGGAGCCCAGCTTAGAAGAAGTAAGAGCAGCACTAAGGAAAATGAAGTCAGGGAAAGCAGCAGGCTCAGATGAGGTCACAGCAGATATGATACAGATGCTGGGTGAGCTAGGGGAGAAATGGCTAATGAGGGTACTAATTGCAGTGTGGAGAGAAAGGCGTATCCCAGATGACTGGAGAATAAGCATACTCGTGCCAGTGTACAAGAACAAAGGGGACATCCACAACTGTGGACAGTACAGAGGCATCAAACTCCTACCACATTGCATGAAAGTTCTGGAGAGGGTGATTGATAAACAGATATGCAGAATAGTAGAATGTAAGATTTGAGATGAACAGTTCGGATTCAGATCAGGATGCAGCACAATTGACCCGATGTTTGCATTGAGACAGATACTTGAGAAGAAACTAGAGAAGAGGAGAGAGTCAGACTGGGCTTTCCTAGACTTGGAGAAAGCATATGACAAGGTCCCAAGAAAGCTGATCTAGGCAGTACTGCGGTGGTTTGAAGTCCCAGAAACATTGGTAGAATTAGTACAGGCTATGTACAAGGACCCAGTGACTCAAGTACGAACAGTGTTTGGCCTCACTGAGGGGTTCCCAGTGGGAGTGGGTGTACACCAGGGTTCAGCTCTGAGCCCACTGCTGTTCATACTGGTAATGGACTACATCAGCAAACAGGTTGGAAGGGTCAGAGCAACAAAGCTGCTGTATGCAGACGATGTGGCAGTACAGGCAGACTCTGATCTAGAACTTCAGCAAAGGATAGGAGAATGGAATGCAAATCTGAAGGCACATGGGATGAAACTAAGCACAGATAAGACAGTGGTAATGGCAGCAGATTGGGGAAATCAGAAGAAGCTGATAATAGAGATAGATGGGAAGATAGTGGAACAGGTAAACAGCTTCAAGTATCTGGGAGGGGTGGTTGAGGAGAAGGGGAGTCTGAATGAAGAGGTCAAAGCTAGAATCAGAGGGGCTGCAGCCAACTGGCATAGAGTATCAGGTGTAGTCTATGACAGAAGAATGCCAAAGAAGCTGAAAAGTAAGGTGTACAAGACAGTGGTGCGACCAGTACTACTGTATGGTACTAAAACCTGGGCAGTAAAGGCAGAACAGTTGAAGAAGCTAGAGGTGATGGAAATAAAGTGCCTGAGAAAGGTGGTAGGATGCACACTGTGGGACAGGCAAAGAAATGAGGGCATAAGAGCAGAAGCCAAAGTAGCTCCAATTGCAGAAAAGATCAAAGAGAACAGATTACGATGGTATGGGCACATGTGTAGAAAAACAGAAGACAATCTGGTGAGGGAGATTTGGGACAGACAGGAAGAAGGTAAGAGGAAGCGAGGGTGTCCATCAAAGAGGTGGATGGATTGTGTGAAAGAAGATCTGCGACAGTCAGGCATGAGTGTTGAAGAAGGCAGGAGAGTGGCACTGAATACGATACCCCGACCCCATGTAAATGGGAAAAAGGGGGATGATGATGATGATGATGATAATAAGAGAAGTTTTAAAAACCATTAACTTTCAGTAAAAGTAAGGAATCAGTCATTATCAAAGTAGCCACGAACATTCTGAAGAAGATGGCACAGAGGTGCTTCATTGTGTGAAACCTCCAATAGCAATGTCATAGTGAACTTAAAAAAATCGCCATTGTCCACAATTTCCTATCCTACAATCAGAATTTACAGAATAAAAAACATGAACTTCACCACACGAAGGGTAAAGTAAACCAATAAGCACCAAACACAAAAATAAAAAATAATAAAGGGTACACCACACTGGTAACCGAACTGGAACACTGCTTTAATACCACAATAGTAGACTAAGTGCTTTCACCTGTCAATCTCAGGCTTCATCAGCACTTAAACTATCTCTGACTAAGAAAGAGTAAGAAGAGAAACAAGTTGTTGTTCTTCTTCTTTTGGCTTTTCCCGGTTAGGGGTCGCCACAGTGGAACTCCGGTCCGCTAATGATTGTCAGTAGATTTTTTACGGTGCCGAGGTGCCAGTTCGCCCAACCTTCAATGAAGGCGCGCCCATTCATGCATGTCTTTCGAATGCCACTCGACCGCGGGGAGGACATGCAGACTCCACACACAAGGCGCTCCAGCCAAGAATCGAACAGAACCTCTTGCTGTGAGGTGACAACGCTACCGCCACCGCGGCTTAAGAAGAGAAACAAGTAAGAGGAGCAATTGTAGCATGTGTATAAAAGATGAACAGAAATTTGATAAGAACAAAATCAGGCTGTATTTTATTATGTATTCTGTCTGAAGAAGAGAGACTAGCATTGTTTGCTTTCCATTCACTGTGCTATACTGCAAACTGTATTTTCAATTAATTCTGTTTGTAAAGGGAGGACCCTAACCTCCATCCACTTAGCTACTTTTAAAGAAGAAGAGGTTTAAGGGGGTATCTCACCTCTTAGAAACAGAATTAATTAAAAATGCCGTGCACTGTCTAGCCAGTTTGTGTTCCAAAGTATGTGTACCTCATTCTGAAAGTCACACAAGTGTCATGATAGCTCAGTTCAGTTCTCTAAACAGTTTAGGTGGGGGATGGGTGTTCACAAAGTATTCCCAAAACCTAATAAGACTGCCCTTGACCATTAAAGGCTAGTACATTGCCGAGCAACACAATGCAAAGAGGGGAAGAATAATAGGAACAGATAGCAATGTAGAACTGGAGACTTTCACTGCCTAGTGCAAGGAAGCCATTCATTTTATATTGAAAGATACAGGGTGTCAGAGTAAAAATGCATTTCTAGTTATAGTGGTGACCTAGCAAGCGTTAAGGTAAAAGGCTCAGGAAACAAGATGTAGGTAAAGACACCATGTCAGCCATATAAAAGACCTTAAGCAAGTCTTAGCGCATAAGTGGATCTCATATCACAGAAGAAACTAATTTCTTAAAAAGCAAGTGCAGAGCCTTATTTTATGGTAGCTGCAGCCTTTTCCTTCTTTAAGGTAAACCTGTACATCATGTTATTAATCCACATTTCCCAGCATCTCACTGCCTTGTTATTTATTTTATAGGCCCCCCCCCCTTTTTCACACATCATTATATTCCCATTTCCTTTTGATGGTGGTAGATGGGCGGATCAATACAGGATCTGGGATGAGGAGGTTCAGCTTCATTAACCAGAAGTACTGAAATCTCATGGTCTTCTTGGCATTTTAAACTTTCCCAGGCTACGGCTCCTACCATGATGCTTTTTGTGATGTTCATCACGGGCTGCACAGTGGTGCAGCGGTTAACGTTGTCGCCTCACAGCAAGAGGTTCACCGGTTCGATTCTCGGCTGGGGTGCCTTCTGTGTGGAGTTTGCATGTTCTCCCTGTGTTCGCGTGGGTTTCCTCCGGGTACTCTGGTTTCCTCCCACATTCCAAAGACATGCATCTGGAGCGTTTCTCCCCGGGCCTCCGCTGAAAACAGGCTCTGTGGAACCTAGTCGGACATTCCCGGTCAACAAATGTTAAATAAAAAAAAAAAAAATCATCATGTTTCACTGTTGCAGTCATTACTCTTGGGTTATCCTGCTGGCAGGCTACCCTCAGTCGGCCAGAATTCTAAAGTCTAGGTCCCGCGTCCGTTGCTGTCGCCTCTTCCCTGACGTCATTGTGCCAGGGGTATAAAAGTTGCAGCCGACGCCATTTTCTTCAGTCTTTCTTGCCGCGCGGTGCCTGAAGCAAAAGCAGTTCGCAAGTGCCGGTCGGCCGACTCCTGAGATTTTCAAATCCGAATTTCAGAACCAAAGTCTTCATTAAGGCTAAGTACCCCGTTGGGGAAACTTTTTTTCTTGCTCCAGACCGATGTCAGAAAAAGTTAACAATTGTATTTCTTGTGGGAAGCAAATACCTCATAAGGATTTTCACTCTTACTGTATTCCTTGCCTAGGCCCTGATCACAACGTTGCTAGCTGTTGGTTTTGTGCTAGATTTAACCAACGCACTATTAAACGTCGGTTTGATTTTACATTTCATTACTTTGGCCGAAGATTTAATTATATAATGCCGTCGCACCAGCCGACAACCGGAGTTTACAAAACACGCAAGGACAAGGAAAAGGATAGGCATCCGAGGTCCAAAACCGACGACGAGGCCTCTGCTAGGCCAGTCGCCAGTTCACCGGTTCTCAGTGAGGCGCTTTCGCAGCCCCTGGTGCCCACTACCTCAGAGCCACAGGCCGCTTCCGACTCCCACATGGAGCCGACTGGGCCTATGGATACTCAAGGTATTGGACACTCGGAAATCATTCCCTCAGATGGGTCCGGAGCCGCTGAGCAGGCATCGGCTTCTGAGTGTGTCTTCAGACCTACACACCTATATATTAAGTCATCTTCAGCTTCAAAGACTAAAGCAGCTCTAAAGACAAAGAAACAAGTACAGCATTCTCTTACTCAGACTACCATGCCTAAAAAACAGATGCTCAAAATGGCCGAAGACCTAATTACTTTGATCAGGGGCTCCCATCCCCCTCCTGATAAGAGGCCTAGGCAAAAGACAGAGTATGATTCTTCTGATCAGGTTTCTATTTCCTCTGATTCCTTTTCTGAACAGGATTACTCCATGCTTCCCTATGAGGATTCTGATGCTGAAGAATCCATTCCTTCAGCCTCTCCTTCTGAGGATTATTCTTTTGGGGAAACCCTGCATACCATGAGGGAGCATTTCCACTGGGAGAGCCAAGATTATTCTGAGTCTAAGAAAAGGCTCAGAGACTTTCTGCTACTTTCTCAGCACAGACCCCTTGCTGTTCCACTTGTTTTAGACATTGTAGATGATGTATTTTCAGAGTCCGGCCTGTCCCCTGACTCCTTACCCCCTGCACCTGCTAAGCCAGACAGATACTACAGGGTTCCGGATTCTCATAAATTCCTATATAAAAACCCCGCTGCTGACCCAGAAACTATATGTCAGGGTCCCAAAGGGGTTAAAGCTTCCACTGCAAAAAACCCTGTCCCCTCTGATAGGGATTCTAGGGCTCTAGACAGATAGGGGGAAAAAGTATACACTTCTGCTACCTTGGCTGTAAGGGCTTTAAATTGTCAGTTTCATATGCTTAAATATCAGCAATATTTAATGTCACTGCTTAAACAGTAATTGTTGACAAATACTGAATGTTCAGAGAACAAGGAATTGCAGGATTTATTGCATGCAGCTGAACAAGTGGGAAAGCATACTTTGCAATGTGGTTATGATTCACTGGAGGCCTCTTGCAGGGCCACTGTCACAGGTTCTGTTATTAGAAGGCATGCTTGGTTAAAGGAACAGAATCTACCTGATCATGTTAAAGCAAAATTATTAGATGCACCATTACAGCATGATACTTTGTTTGGTACTAAAGCAGAAGAGGTGTTGAAAAAAATGGAGGATAAAGCAAAATCCATGCAGACAGTCAAGGATTTCTTACAGGTACAGCCACCCAGGTTTAGCAGGAATTGGCCTACTAAAAATTGGTCCTTTCCAGTGTCAGACAGACCACAAAGAGGCAGATACAGGCGTCCCAGAGGCAGATCTCAGCCCCAAGGCTCATACAGGCCTAAACAATGGGGTGCTCCTACCTCCAAAAGCGGAGAAGACAAATCACAACCTTACAGGAAACAGTCCCAATGACTTTCCTCTGCTAGATCCAAGCACTTTTCTTTTGGCAGCCCCTTAAGGGGAAACTAGCACTTTTTTCATCAAATTGGCAGATTACCCAAGACAAATGGGTCCTGAAAATAGTGTCCCAAGGCTACAGGTTCCATTTTCATACTCTACCAAGGTCAAAAGGTATGCCAGACCTGCCACACAATCAATGGGCAGAGGCACAAAAACTAATTACAGCCCTCATGGACATGAGGGCCATTCAGCAAGTACCAAAACAAGAGCAGGGTCAAGGATTTTACTCCAGTTCCCAGGAAGGACAGAACCTGGAGACCAATACTGGACCTGTGTATACTAAATACGTTTCTGGAAGTTCCAAAATTCAAGATGTTGACTCTACAGCAGCTACTGCCCATGCTGGGCAAAAAGGCTTGGCTTTTAACTTTGGACCTAAAAGAGGCATACCTGCATGTCCCAATCAGACAATCTTGCAGAAGATACCTCAGATTCATAGCTGGCTCAATGCATTACCAATTCTCTGCACTGCCCTTTGGCTTATCTACTGCACCCAGGGTCTTCACAAAATGCCTGGCACCAGTAATTGCGTTTTGCAGACAAAGAGGAATTCAGATATATCCCTATTTGGATGACTGCCTAATTCAAGCAGAGAACAAAGGCATTCTTCTAAAGCATCTGGCTTTTGTAAAAATATTACTAACTGGCCTAGGGTACACAGTAAACGAAAATAAATCAAAACTAGTGCCCTCTCAAGAGATAATATTCCTGGGTGCAAGCTTAAATACAACTGCCCAGTTGGCTTATCTCACGCCAGACAAACAAAAGCAACTGACTTCTTACTTCAAGAAATTGGCAACAAAAACCCACTTATCTGCAAGGAAAATCCTGCAGACCCTGGGTTTCATGGCATCCTACATTCTACTAATTCCATATGCCAGACTGCATATGAGGAAACTACAATGGTATCTAAAAAGTGTTTGGACTCAGCATTGCCACAGCCTGGAGACAGTAATTGCACTCATTCCCTGCCTGCAACAGGAGTTTTGATGGTGGGCAGAAGCCTGTCACCACAACAAGGGTCTGCCATTCAGTTTACCCACAGCCAGACACTGACAACGGCTGCATCAGATTATGCCTGGGGGGGTCCATATGGCAGGAAAATGTATTCAGGGCACATGGCCTGCAAATCAGATGCTAGCTGTTCAAAATGCCCTGACAGCTTTCAAGGACCTGCTTCATCCAGGGCAACTACTGATAAAGACAGACAATACTACGGTCATGTGGTACATAAACAAGCAGGGAGGTACACATTCCTACCCCCTCTGCAGACAAGCAATGACCTTATGGGACACAGCATTGGCTTTTCAAATTCACCTGCAAGCACAATTCCTGCCAGGAAAAACAAATACTCTGGCAGACGAAATAAGCAGACACCTCATGGATCCCCACGAATGGAAACTGGATCCACAAGTCTTCAGCCTGATAATAAGGAAATGGGGATGCCCAGGCATAGATCTATTTGCCTCCCCTCACAACTGCCAATTGCAGAGATTTTGCACAAGGAGTTATCACAAACAAGCATGGAAAGTGGATGTCCTATCCTTCAGCTGGAAAAATCTAACAGTATATGCCTTTCCTCCACTGCCTCTCCTTCCCAGGGTACTCCTAAAGGTCAGACAAGAGAAGCCAAAAATGATACTGATTGCACCAGACTTGCCACACCAGCAGTGGTACCCAGTCCTAAAGAGCTTGTCTCAAGGTCCAGCATGGTTGGCAGCATGGCGGATAATGTAGCTATTCAGAACACTCCTCTTTCAAAAGCTGTTATGGATGTTATCTTGGAGGCCAAGAGGCCCAGTACCAGAAAATCTTAGAGAAATGGAAGAGATTCTGTGCTTGAAACCAGGAACAAGGCATTGGCACTTGTGTACCAAATATCCCTCAGATTTTACAATACCTAACTGAGATGCTGAACAAAGGCCTTTCTTTCTCATCAATTAAGATTCATGCCTCTGCCGTTTCAGCCCATTAAAATACGGAACCACCTATCTTTTCTCATCCTTTAATAAGGCAGTACCTCAGAGGGGCCAAAAACATTAGGTCTCCGAGGAGAGCACCAATTCCGGCTGGGACCTTAATTATGTTTTGGAAAAACTCACACTGCCTCCTTTCGAGCCAGCTTCAACAGCAGATATAAAATTCTTATCCTGGAAAACAGCTCTACTCCTAGCAATAACCTCTGCAAGGCGAGTCTCAGAGTTACAAGCACTCATGGCTGTGGAACCTTTTTGTCATTTTCATCCAGACAGGGTTTCTCTGAGGACAAACCCTACATTCATGTCTAAGGTGGTATCCAGTGTGGCCCTCAACCAAACCATTCACTTGCCTACCTTTCATCCAAATCCACAGAACAAGGGTGAGAAAATTCTGCATTCTTTGGACATACACAGGCAGTTATGTTTCTACTTGGGCAGAACTAAAGCTTTCAGAAAGACTGCACAACTTTTAGTGTCATATGCTGCAGGATCACAAGGAAAGGCTATCTCAAAACAGACTGTTTCTAAATGGATAGGCCATTGCATCCATTTCTGCTATTTTCAACATGGCAAATCAGTGCCTAAGGGCATTAGGCCTTATTCCAGCAGAGCAGCAGCCACTTCAGCAGCCTTCCTCAGAGGAGTGCCAACCAAAGATATCTTAGAGGCTGCAACTTGGAGTTCAGTGCACACTTTCACAAAACACTACCACTTACCTCTTTACTCTAAGTCCAGAGCAGGCTTTGCCACTGCAGTTCTGCAAGGCCTCATAGCCTCTCCTAATCCTATTTAGCCCAGCCACCCATCCTCAGCTTTGGGATTCAACCCAAGAGTAATGACTGCAGCAGTGAAACACGATGAACATAGTACAGTTGTGTACCTACCATAAATGTAGATGTTCGAGTGTATTCACTGTTGCAGTCCAGGTTACCCACCCACCATCCCCCTTCTCTTTGCTGGGACTTTTCTGCACGTCTCTATCCTATACAGCCTATTTGGTGTATTTGCTTGTAGATAAAGGAAATGTTATTTTTGTGCATGCATTTTTATTGGCATATTTTTTCAGCCTACCAATTTGGGGGCACCTGACATCTGGGGCAAGAAAAACTGAAGAAAATGGCGTCGGCTGCATCTTTTATACCCCTGGCGCACTGACGTCAGGGAAGAGGCGACAGCAACTGACGCCGGACCTAGACTTTGGAATTCTGGTCGACTGCGGGTAGCCTGTCAGCAGGATAACCCAAGAGTAATGACTGCAACAGTGAATACACTCGAACATCTACATTTATGGTAGGTACACAACTGTACTTTCTAGCCGCCTATCCCTATCACTCTTGCTTCTCAATAAGCCTGCATCACGGAGAAGTGACCTCAGGCAATCTTTTTTGTGGGAAAAATTTCTTAAATTTCATTTTTTCTTTATGGAGATAATCTTATTTAACATTTTACTTCTAAATTATTTAGAACACAAGCCTGGTCAAACCTTTTTGACCATTTGTAAAATTTTATTGTGTCTTTTCTATGCCCTGGTATTTCTGCTACATTTTAGTGGCGGGGTGGTTTGATGTAGATAACAGATACTTAGCTTCTGCTGCTCTATTCCAGCTGGTTTGGTATGTAAGTGATGTATATATATATATATATATATATATATATATATATATATATATATACATATACACACACACACACATATATATATTGTTGTCTGCATGTATGATTTGGCAACATTTTACGCCGGATGCCCTTCCTGATGCAACCCTCCCCATTTATCTGGGCTTGGGATGGGCACAAAGAAATGCACTGGCTTGTGCATCCCCAGTGGCTGGGTTAGAGGAATGGTGACTATGCAGGGAGTAGAGGTGGTGAAGGTGGATGAGTTTAAGTACTTGGGATCAACAGTTCTGAGTAATGGTGAGTGTGGAAGAGAGGTGAAAAAGAGAGTACAGACAGGATGGAGTGGGTGGAGAAGAGTGTCAGGAGTGATTTGTGACAGACGAGTACCAGTAAGAGTGAAAGGGAAGGTCTACAAGAGGGTAGTGAGACCAGCTATGTTATACAGGTTGGAGACAGTGGCATTGACAAAAAGGCAGGAGTCAGATATTGAAGTGGCAGAGTTGAAGATGTTAAGATTTGCACTGGGTGTGACGAGGATGGACAGGATTAGGAATAAGTATATTAGAGGGTCGGCCCAGGTTGGAAGGTTTGGAGACAAAGCCAGAGAGGCAAGATTATGTTGGTTTGGACATACGCTGAGGAGCGATGCAGAGTATATTGGGAAAAAGATGCTAAGGATGACGACGCTGCCAGGTAACAGGAAAAGAGGGAGGCCTAAGATAAGGTTTATGGATGTGGTGAGAGAGGACATGCAGGTGGTTGGTGTGACAGAGCAAGATGCAGAGGACAGGAAGAAATGGAAACAATTGATCTGTTGTGGCGACCCCTAACGGGAGCAGCCGAAAGAAGAAGAAATATATATATATATATATATATATATATATATATATATATATATATATATATATATATATCGTGTGTGTGTGTGTGTGTGAGCATGCATAATAAGTAAAACTCCCAAGTGTTGACATCTGTTTTGTAAATGCACTTTGATCAACAAAACTGGTGGTCAACACTTGTGTGGGATTGACATTGTCTAAGACTGGGGGAATATGTCCCTTCTCTGGGGATTGTGCAGTGTTGGCTGCAAAAAATGGATTTATTTTGCATAGTCCGTGGTTGTGTCTCGGAGCATGCCCTTCACGGTGTCAGTATTTTATTTTCCCACCTTGTAGAGTCGATATTTTTAATGTTAGTCTGCTGAAGTTTAGATTAACTTCAGTACATCCATATTTATATGTTTGTGTGTGTGTGTATATGTATATATATATATATATATATATATATATATATATATATATATATATATACATGCTTTAGTACAGCAGTTTGTCGATACTTCATTATTTTTATTACTGTATCGTCGTGGATAGCAAGGTTTGCAAAAAATTTTAAAAGTATGGGCATAAAATTTCTCTTCAGGACAAACACTTCTTATATGCAGTCTGTCTTGTGATGGAGCACCTCAGTGCAGTATATTACTGTCTTACTGAAATTAATTGAAACTTCCCAGAATTATTTTGTGCCACATGTACCTCATACACAATGTTTTCTTGAAAGGGGGCAAGTAGTAACTCACTAGTGCTATCACACTTTCCCATAGTTTATGGTAGTGCTACCACAAGCTAGACTGCTCTGGAAAAAACTCAATAATGCAAATTACTTTTACCCTTAAAATAATCTAACATTTAAATATTTGAATGGTAATATGTAGGTTGGAGCAAACAGTATGCAGTAGATGGATACTAAACAGTGATCACTACACCAGGTTTGATATACATATACTTAAGCTCGCAAATAAATCATTATCCACAAGCACCCAAACTAAGTAAAATTCTTTACTTGAAGTAACTAAAATATAGCATTCCCCAGGAAAAGTAAGCTTGCACGTGAAATAATCATGCGAAGGAAATTTAATATAAATGTTTTGAACAGACTGGTGAAATACCACACATTTTATCAGCTAGTCTAATTGTAACTCACTTTTACTAAAACTATATTTGTGTATATACTGTGCCCTATCTGCTCCAAACCTCTAAGATCTGAATAACATTTACAAAGTGCTTGCATGCAGCTCTTCCTCAGTGTAGATGCCCCAGCAGGAAAATCCCAACATCTCCCGCACCTAACAGTCTCTCTTTTTATATGAGTACAAGTCAATATTTCATTCTGGTTTCAGTTTTGAATTTGGGAGATACATCTGTGGGTGTCCTAAATAAGGCAGTATCTCTTGACTTAGGGGTAGCATCTTAAAGGAGCATTAGGCTTCAAGTACTGAAAATATGTATATACCAGTGTTAGTTAAACTTTCAAACTGCAGTACATTCCCACAGTAGCTGCTGCACAAACTTTTACATACAGTTTCAAACTCTTCTTTTTTAGATTATTACCCATTTACTACAAAAGACAAATTGAGTGTAGCTTTGTTTACTTTAAAGTTTTTAATTCAGTAGAGCTTTAGTACAACTTAGTTCATTTTTCTATGTCCCTCTTGAAGAAATAGTCATGGTTTTCCAGCCTATTATAGCTTTTCAGAACAAGCTTTCTTTTTATTTCTGTATTGTGCTGTCACGTAGTCCTCTTTGGTATTGCAGTACATGACTGCTTTTTGCATTAAACATGTAATGTGTGAAATTTACCAGTTTATTCTACCTTAGATCCCATGGTACATGATTATCAGGAGCATAAGAGTATGCCATTTGTTGAGTTAAATTCCAGCTCATCTCACTATACAAAATTAACACATTATTTAAAAAGTGTAGAGTTTAGCATTCCGTTTGTATACCTAACTACAGCAACATATGATAGTCATGTTCCTTGAAGCATGACTTAGTGAATTAAGCTTCTGAGAGTTGTTGCAGATCCTTTTGGCTTTTGGAAGTCCTGTTGCTGTCACTGTATGCTTCATCATTTACTCCAAGTTATGATCTGAGTATACAAAAGGTAAAACATTCTTGTAAGGACACATGATAGCAGCAGAGCTTCTAAATTATGTTAGTCAACAAATCCCTGCTCTCCCTCGTGGTCTTCTGTTATTTTCTGCTATTTTCTCGTTTCTGCAGCATCCAAGTATGCATTTTTGCTTGCGAGCTAAACAGCTGTTTTAATTTTCATAGCAGGCATACCTAAATATTGTCTTTGAAACAGAAGAATCAGATTGGGAGGAGGAGGTGATACATCAAGTAAAATATTAGTGATAACACTCCACCTGTTTGTGTGTATGGCTAGTGATATCACTGGGGACAACTGCTGTGTGTGATGTATAAATTGTACTGACACGACTGGCAGAGCATTGGTGCAGTCTTACCACCTAGTCATGGTGGTTCTCTGAGTAATGCTTTGCTGACATCCTTTTAAAGATCTTCACTTAGTAGAAATTCCTTAGTAGCAGTTCTTTTGTCTTGCCTGAAGTGTAGCAGTTTAATTCCAAATATGTCAACTAAGTAGGGCCTCAAGAAGAGACATATTTGTCTAGATGTGGACTTTCCGGTGATTTATATATAGGCACTTGTAACTTGATAACATAACAGAAATACATTATCACAACAATAGTGGTATGTAGTAGTAATAACATCATTGTCAATTGCGAAACAGGAATCAGAGTCAAGGTTCTTAAAGTAGTAATGCATAGCCCATGTAAATTTAAGGTGTTTCTTCTGTAATTTAAACATAGTAGTCTACTGTTCAGAATTGTTACTGCATTAGGGTGTAGCATATGCTTTCCTTGAGAGACTGTTGTACTAAGTTTAACATGAACTGTTATGTAAAGCATTTGTTAAAGAGCTTCTTCTGACCCATCATCTAATGTACTACAACAAAGATGCCCATAGGGCATGTGGAATAAGCCTGTTGAATGTTAGAGTTTAATTGCATTTCTGTATAGCAGTTGTTACCTTGGCAACAAAAATTCGAATGTAGAACACACTTTGTTGTATAAAATGTAGGTAGTAAAATGTATGCATCGTCAGAATTAAAATGATCCTTTTAACCCTTCCTGTTCATTCTTTACTCATTTGAATGTATTTGCTTAATTCTATTATATAATCCTTTGTGTCTTGTGGATTTCCACCATCTTCTCTTTCTGTTTAGAACTCTTGGTTTCTGCCAGGAAATATTATGAACTTCAGTGCACGTCAGGAGTAAAACTTCTGCCAGACAAGACAACCTTCACTGCTTAAAGTATGATTTCCTGAGAGATGCATTTTATATAATGAACAGAAAAAGTCATTCTGCTAAAGCTGAAGAGATGCTTGAAAAATGAACTGTGAATCTCTTAAGCGTGAGAGCTCATGATTTAGAATAGACCTGTTGAAATCATCAGTAGAACTTGCTGTGATGGAAGGTGTTTTTTCTTTTTTAAGTTTGTTAAGTTTCTCCCATCACTGAACATTTGTCAGTCCTGAAAATAGTTCTGGCCTGTTTGACTCTGTTGCTAAATTCAGAAAATGTATGAAACAGTGCTTGCAAACAGCAGAATTTAGTCATTTTTGGGAAATCAGGAAGGAAGAATGGATTTCATTTATGAAAACTTCCTGAGAAACATAGTTCTCATTCTTAGAAAAGTGAGTCTGTAAGTGCAAGTATGGGGAATATACATTAAATCTGAAGTTCCAGTACCTCAGTTTATATCCCCATCTTCAAAGTGGATGATCTCAAAGTTAGTGTATATAAGCATAGGTGGGAGGGCTGCCCACCACCATGTCAAAGAAGCACATTAATGCTGTTACAGCAAGTTTCAACATTTACTGTGTGTATTTTTGCCACTTCTGTTTAGGTTTTGCTATCATAGGACTCATAATTGTAAATGTTGAACATCTGAATCATGGTATTTCAAATGAGAGTAGACAAGACATGTAAACTGATCTGTGGATCCCCTCAAAACCACAGGAATTTATTTTGGTATATCAGCAGCAAGAGAAGCAGATAACCAGGTTTAATACTTTGATTCATGATGACCAGTCTGTCTTTGTCCCTTTGACCATGGTCAGTATTCAAAAACTCAGCATATTGTTCAGATCTCATACACCCTCGAGTCAATTGCTATTCCTTTAGTGTTATCTCGTTTTTGTCAGTGATAGAAAAAGAGCATTCCACAAATCCTTCCTTTGCTCAAGGTTATGTGCTGAAGTACACCCAGAGTGATGATGTGATTCTGTGCACTGTCAGTCCATTTAATATAGCCAGAACCATGGATTCATTTTATTTACCAGGAAACATAATGGATCCGTGACCTAAATGGCATTCTCTGTAAAGTTAAATTGTTCATGAACCTGCCTGATACTATTGCTGCTGTGTTCCTAAGATACTTAACTGCTTTGTACTTCTACAAGGCCATCCCAAAGATCATGTCCCTGATCTCATGTTTCTTACACAAAAGGTCTAATGTCTTGCCAAATAATCAGTCATAGGTTCATAGGTGTGTACTAGGCTAATGGCCCTGGGGCCTTTACAAGCCTAGCCATAGGATTACCCTGGCATCGTGCCTCCTGACTATAGTTCCAAGTGCCTCTGTTGAGTAGAGCCACTGGAGTTATCCCCGGGGTGAATTTTCTGTTTCCTATCCACTCATCAAGATTTCTCTTGAAGAGAGTCAGCAAGGTGCTCTTTTTGACATGTATGGGAAGCCTATTCCATAGTATGGGCAGTCTCTGGGTTATGAACCTGTCCCTCCAGTACATTCTGTTGATTGTGGTAATGAGGTTGAGGTATCTGGACCGTGTGGTGCGGAGGGATTGGGATTTCTTTAGATGCAGCATTTCTAATAGAGCTGGGTCAGACATGGCTTTGTAAGTCAAGCGGAGGTCGCCTCTAAGTAGGCGATATGAGACAGAGAATAGTTGGAGTTTTTTGAGTCTGTTGATATAGGACAAGTGTTTAAGGCCTAGGAGTCTCTTTGTGAGGTACTTTTGTGGCCTCTCCAGTTGTTGCAGGTGTCCAGTGAGGTACATGCCAAATGGGGCATTGTACTCGATGATTGGCCTAATGAGGGAAGAGTAGAGGGAGACCATGACCTCTTTCTTCCTGGATGCAAACCCCTTAGTAATGAGATGTGCCACATAGAAGGACTTTCTGACCACAGTGGCAATGTGGTGATCAAAAGAGAGGTTGCTGTCAACTTGTGTTCCCAGATCTCTTATAACGCTTTCCGTGTTCAGTGGACTACCATCGATGTGGTAATTCATGGGAACCATGTTTTTCCCAAAGGGGATGACAACACATTTTTTGGCATTAAGCTTAAGGCCATAGTTCTGACACCAGTCGTTGGTCTCAGTGAGGCCATTCTGTAGGATGTCAACATCACTTGGGGAGTTAATAATAGCTCCCAACTTGCAATCGTCTGTAAACTTTGTCAGCCAGAGTCCCTTCGTGTTGGTCTGGACTTCAGAGAAGTAGATACCAAACAGAAGAGGACCCAGGACTGAACCCTGTGTGACTCCATTCATGACTGGTTGGCAGTCTGACTTGGAGTCAGCTACTTTCACACTGTAGGTTCTATCTGTGAGCCAGTTTGCAACCCACCTAGTGATATAGGAGTTGATGCCTAGCTTAGTGAGTTTTTCTGTGATTCCTGAGTGGGGAATGGTATCAAAGGCCTTGGCCAGATCGAGGTAGGCTGTATGAACCACCTAACCTTCATCCGCAGCTCTGGTGACTGACTCAAAGAAGTCAACCAAGTTGAGCAGGCATGATCTGCCCTTCACAAAGCCAAACTGTGTGGGATTGAGAGTTTGGAGATTCCCTATATCCTTGTTTATTAGGTCCATGATGATGCATTCCATAGCTTTGCATGTCAGACTTGTCAGGCTAATGGGGCGATAGTTCCCAGGGTCTGTAGTCACTCCTTTGTGGAGAGGGATGACTGTAGCAGTGTGCCATTCGGTAGGGACAAAGCCTAAGCTAAGGCTGTGATTGAACAGGACACACAGGTGAGGTGCCAGTTCACTCTGTAGTTCATGTAGAACACAGCCAGGGATATTGTCAGGTCCCATAGAAGCTGTATTCTTGGCCTTGGACAGTGCCTGGCAATCTACTGGATTGTGATTGGTCCTTTGGGGGAGGGGTAAAGTTGGCACTGAATCTGTTGGACAGTATATTGGCAAAATCTGTTGGATCAGTATAGGAGGTACCATTGTGCAGTAGCTCAGAGCAAATCTAGGTATTGCCATAGATATTCTCTACATAACTATAGAAGGCCTTGTATTTGTCTTTACTATCTGCTGCAATTCTGTTTTCATAGCCAGCTTTAGAGGAGATTTGATGAGGAATCTCAACTTTTTGTTGAGGCTGATAAGGGGAGTTTTCCAGTCTTGGAACTTCACCTTATTCCGCATCAGTTTTCTCCTTCTGTTGTGGAGTTTGTTTATGGCAGGGAACCATCAGATTGGCTTCCTTTTTTTGGAGGAGAACGTCTTGGTTCTATTGGGTATGGTGAGATCCATGCATTTGTGTACGTGTTCATACAGTGCATTGGTGTATGATTTGGTGGTCCTGCAACTATTCTCTATTTGCATGAGTGCCATGAAGTTAGCCACCTATGTTTTTAGGAGCCCAAAGTTAGCTTTGTAGAAGTTTTTCATGGTGGTTACCTTTGTGGGGGTGTGGGGGGTGTGGGAGGGATGTGGATTTCCAAGGTGATTAGTTTGTGGTTGGATGTAACCAGGGAGGAGGAGTTGACAATTGGTGTAGAGCAAAGATCACCCATAATGACCAGGTCAAGGATGTTGCTACCTCTAGTGGGGCAAGAACAAGCTGGTCCAGGGCATTGGAATTAATGAATTCCAGGAAACGTTGGGCAAGTGTATTGGTATATGAGTAGATGTTCTTCATGTTTCACTGTTGCAGTCATCACATTTGGGTTATCCATGCCAGGGGTAGCCCTCAGTCAGCTTGAATACCAGAGGTGTAGTATTTCTGCGTCGGTTGGCGTCGCCCCAGGACTGACATCAGGTCATCAGTCTTATAAGTTAAGGCAGCCGACGCCATTACATCAGTCTTTCTTGCCAAGGAGTCCTAAGCAGAAGCAGTTTGCACGAGTGCCGGTCGGCCGCTACCTGAGTTTTTCGTTTCCAAATTAAAGTTGAAGTCTTCTAAAGCTAAGCACCCTGTTGAGGATGCTTTTTTCTTGCTCTAACCGATGTCAGAAAAAGTTAACAATTGTCTCGCCCGTGGAAAGCAAATACCACATTGAGATTTTCATTCTTACTGTGTCAGTTACTTAGGCCCAAACCACAACGTCCCCCACTGTTGCTTTTGTGCTTTGTTCAACGCCAGAACTATATGTCATCAGGCCTTTACTGTAGCTAGATATTTTCGCTCTCAGTCCTCAAATTCCAATATGGCTTCGGTTAGCCATCCAACAGTAGACCTTCTGAAAAAACATGAAGATAAAGACAGAGACAGACTGCACAGGTCCAAACCTACCAACGATGCTTCCGTTAAGCTAGTCATCAGTTCTCCGGTACTCAGTGAGGCATTTTCATAGCCCCTGATGCCCACTTCTGTTGATTCACAGGCCGCTACCGAGACCCTTTCAGAGTCCGATATGCCACAAAACTCTTCTTCGACTAAAGATCCTGCGGTCGTCTCTACCTTGGATGGTTCCGGAGATGCTGAGCAGGCACCGGCTTCCGAAGAAGTCCTTTGCACTACCGAATCTCGACGCAAACTGACGTCTTCTTTTGTGACTGCCATTCTTTCAAAAACGACTGAGTTTCTTAGGCCCAGGGTACGAACCATACCCAAGAAACTGACGACCCACTCTCAGGTACCTGCTACCTTGCCTCGGTCGCAAATGCTTAAAATGGCGGAAGACAGTGTCATGCTGATCAGGGGAAGCCAAGCTACCCCCTCCAAAAGGAAAAGAGATCTGTCCCCTGTAGTTTTGTCTGAACAAGAGTCAGATGAATCTGATGCATCCGAATATGAAGACATGCAACCCCTCTCCACTTATTGGGCAGTTTTTTTGTTTCAGCACTCGTCTGTTTCTTTGAGCTCAGCACTTGTTCAGAACTCATTGTAAGCACTAAATAAGCTACAAATTACTACAGCACTCAACTTTCCTCACTGTCTAGAGGAAAAAAGTTTCTAGTACTTAACAAATAAGCACCTATCCAGGCATGTCTAAGGGTCAGCTCCCGGTGTTTTCTCCTGTCTACCCGATGAATCTGGGCATCTTGGGGCAATGCAGCAATTGCCTCATGTACACAGACAACCCTCTCCTCCTGCCACCCAACACTATAACCTGTGAGAGATGCACTTATATAGCCAAAGTGGAAGCAAAGCTCTTTTCACCTAAGACCGGACTAGACAGTCAAGAGGAGAAGGTAAACACTTGCACCACACCACACTCAGCACATAGTCCCTCAAAACCTACACCACCAAAACACACACATAGAAACACAAAACACACACCTACATTCACGGAGGCTCTCAGTAAAAACCTGCCCAAGCAACAGCGACCTCCAAAGCAGAAACACAAGCAAACTCCACCCCCTCAACACAACCCAAATGACACATAGCCCACAAACTCAGTGTGCCACTCAACCACAGCCCATAAGACATAACAATGTACCCAACAGTCTAGTCATAGGTGACTCCATAGTCAGACACACTGATATTCCACTCACCAGGCTAAACAAGAAGAAAGTTACTGTCAGCTGCCTGTCGGGTGCCAGGATCCGCCACATAATGCATACACTCAGGTCACTCCACAACAAGTACAAATATGACTCTGTCATTGTCCTTGTTGGTGTGAATGACCTGAGACGTTTTCTTTGGACTACATGAAAAGGGACATGGAGGAGCTGTCCGATCTTGTAGCCCAGGCAGGTATGACCCTAGCCCTGAGTAGCATCCTGCCATTAACCAGAAAGATACCACAGTACAAGGACAAAATGATTGACTTCAACAATTGGCTGAGCTTCTGGTGTCATTCTAGGGGGATCCAGTATCTGTCTGCCTGGGATGACATGGTCGACAGGCCACGATGCTTTGCCAGAGATGACCTGCACCTGTCACCCCTGGGATTCTGGATACTGGCTAAGGCTCTAGGCACCCCTATAGTGCCTTTTTTAGGCAAGGTTCAAATGACAAATTCACCACCGTAACAGGTACAAGCAAGAACAATCTGAGGGTATTGCTACTCAGTGCTAGAATTCTAAACCTCAAAATGCACTCACTCGAGGCACTCCTTAAAATGGAGAACATCGACATCTGTGCAGTAACAGAGACCTGGTTCAAGGCTCCAGAGAGTACCCCTGCTTTACCAGGCTATAATTCATACCACACCTTTCGGCCACCTAACCTGGACTGAAACACTAAAGACGGAGGCGTGTCCATATTCATTAAGGATATTCACACCTCCAGGCTTGTTGCTCAGCATAATGCATCCGAGATTATTCAAGTGCAACTAACTCTGGGCAAGACCGCAATGCAAATTGTAGCTTGCTACAGATCCCCCACCATGCCCCAGGATTCCCACTCCTCATTTCTTGATACACTGGAAAATATTAGGGTACAACCTAACACCCTACGAATGGGCGATTTCAACTATCCCACCATTAACTGGGAAAACTACTTGTATACCAACTCTTGTGCTCAACGTTTTCTAGAATTCATAAATTCCAATGCCTTGGATCAACGTATCCACACACCCACCAGGGGCAGCAGTATCCTAGACCTGGTTGTTACTAACATGGGCAACCTGTGCTCCACACCAGAGGTCAATTCCTTGTTGGTCAGATCCGACCACAAGCTAATCACCCTAGGCATCCACATCCCTCCCCCACCCCCCATTAGGGAAATCACAGTAAAAAATTTCTCCATCGCCAACTTCAAGCTTCTTAAGCAGAAGTGGCAAACTTCATGATGCCCATGCTGATGGACAGTAGAGGTATGACTGCTGAATCCTACACAAATTCACTTTATAAGCACTTTACACGAGTGCATGGATCGTGCAATCCATAACAGAACCAAGATGCTATCCTCCAAAAAAAGGAAGCCAATCTGGTGGTCCCCTGCCATAAACAAACTCTACAACAGAAGAAAGAAACAGTTGCAAAAAAGGGTAAAATCCCATGATTGGAGAAACTTCATGGTCAGCCTCAGTAAGAAGCTGAGATCCCTCATAAAATCCTCCATACCTAGTTACGAAAACAAAATTGCCACTGACTCTAAAGAAAACCACAAAGCATTCTATAGCTATGTCAAGAATCTCAATGGCAACACTCAGATCTGCTCTGAGTTACAGCACAATGGCACTAAATATACAGAACCAACTGATATTGCCAACATCCTGGCAGATAGGTTCAATGCTAACTTTACCCCCTTGTCAACCCCTAAAGGGCCCATCTCTATACCAGAAGAATGCAAAGTTCCTGTAATCACGGCTGCACAGGTAAAAAAAACACACTGTCCAAAGCCAAGAACACAGCATCCATGGGAGCTGACAACATCCCAGGCTGTGTTCTACATGAACTACAGAATGAACTGGCACCCCACCTAAGTGCCATGTTCAGTCATAGCCTCATCTCAGGCTATGTGCCTACTGAATGGCGCACAGCGACGGTTATCCCACTCCACAAAGGGGGAGCCACCACAGACCCTGGAAACTACCGCCGCATTAGCTTAACGAGCCTGGTCTGCAAGGCTATGGTATGTATCATCATGGAACTTATAAACAATGACATTGGTAATCTCCAAACCCAGGACCCCACCCAGTTCAGATTTGTAAAAGGCAGATCATGTCTCCTAAACCTGATAGACTTCTTTGAAGCAGTCACCAAAGCTGTAGATGAGGGTAAGGTGGTTCACACAGCCTATCTAGATCTTGCCAAGGCTTTCAACACCATCACCCACTCTGGAATTATAGATAAACTCACTAAACTAGTTATAAATCCCTGTCACAAGATGGGTTGCCAACTGGCTCACTGACAGAACCCACACTGTGAAAGTAACAGACTCCAAATCCAACTTCAGACCAGTGACAAGTGGAACACAGGGTTCATTCCTGGGTCCTCTTCTGTTTGGTATCTACTTCTCTGAAGTGCAGGCTAACACAGAAGGTCTTTGGCTAACGAAGTTCACAGATGACTGCAAACTAGCAGCCATAATCAAAACTCCCAAAGATGTGGACATCCTACAAAAGGTCCTCGCTGAGACAGATGCCTGGTGTCAAAGCCATGACCGCAAGCTCAATGCCAAAAAGTGCATTGTCATCCCTTTTGGTAAAAACTCTGTACCCCTGAACTACCACATAGGTGGTAGTCTACTTAACACCGAAAGTGTGATAAGAGACCTTGGGACACAGGTGGACAGTAATCTCTCCTTTGATAATCACATCGCCACAGTAGTTAGGAAATCCTTCTATGTGGCACACCTCATCACAACAGGTTTCTCATCCAGGAAAAAAAGAGGTCATTGTTCCCCTCTACTCGTCACTCATTAGAACCATTATAGAGTACAATGCCCCTTTTGGTATGTACCTCACAAGCCATCTACAATAACTGGAAAGGCCACAGAAGTACCTCACAAAGGATTACCGGCCTCAAACAGATGCCCTACGCAGACCGTCTCAAGAAACTGCAGCTTTACTCTATCACATATCGCATTCTCAGAGGCGATCTCTGCCTAACACACAAAGCTATGTCAAACCCAGAGCTGTTAGACATGCTCCACTTAAAGAACTCCCAGTTCCTCCAAGCTACATGCTCTAGGGACCTAAACCTTGTCACCACAATAAACAGAACATGCCGGAGGGATAGATTCCTGTCCCAGAGACTTCCCATACTCTGGAATAAACTACCTATCTATGTCAAACAGAGCTCCTCATTAGCAGTCTTCAAGAAAAATCTTGATGATTGGATGGGAAATAGGAAATTCACCCCAGGGATCACTTCTGTGGCTCTGCTCGACAGGGGCACAGGAAAATAATTTTCTTGGGTGGCGAAAGCTAGGGTACCTTTTTGGCTAGGCTTATATAGACCCAAGGGCCAATAGCCTAGTGCCTACCTATGAACTTATGAGGATTCTGATGCAGAGGATTCAATTCCTTCAGCCACTCCCCCAGAGGATTTTTCATTTGGGGAAACCTTGCATACTTTAAGTGAGCATTTCCAGTGGGAGAGTCAGGACTACCCTCTGTCTAAAAAGAGACTCAGGGAATTCCTAGATCTTCCACAACATAGACCCTTGGCCATCCCCCCAGTCCTGGATGTTGTGGAGGATGTTTTCCTCTAATCCAGCTTGACTCCTGATGCCCTTCCTCCAGCTCCCAAAAAAACTGGTACTACAGAGTCCCTGACTCTCAAATATCTTTTTAAAAATCCTACAGCTGACCCTGAAGTCATTTCTCAAGGGCAAAAGGGATTAAAGCAACCTCTGCTAAGAATTCCACTCCCTCAGACAGGGATACCAGAGCATTGGACAGATGGGGTAAAAAGTATACACCTTAACTACTCTTGTTGTCAGGCACTAAATTGTCAGTTCCATATGCTGAAATTTCAGCAACATACCTTGGAACTTTTTAAACAAAAAATGTCTTTCTTTCCTGCTTGGGCAGAATCTAAAGATTTACAAGAATTAATGCATTCTGCAAGTCAAGTAACTAAACACACCTTGCACTGTGGTTTTGATGGCCTAGAAGCTTCTTGCAGAGCAGCAGTCACTGGATCTGTCATTAGAAGGCTTAAGGAACAGACCCTGCCAGACCATGTCAAATCTAAATTGTTGAATGCCCCCTTGCACAAAGATAACTTATTTGGCACTAAGGCAGAAGAGGTCTTAAAAAAGATGGAAGTAAAAGCAAAATCTATGCAAACATTTAAGGATTTTTACAGGTCCAGCCCCCTAGGTTCAGCAGGCATTGTCCCTCCAAACACTGGTCCTTTCCTGCTCCCAGTAAATCAGCCAGCCTAGGCCCCATGAAACAGATCCCCCAGACAGCAGCCACAGGGAATGCAGAGATGTAAGCAGTGGACTACCTCCACTTCAAAACCAGGAAGTTCTAAGCCACCCCCTTATGGTAAGAACTCACAATGACTCACCTCCTCCACCCCCTCCCTCTGCCCACCTTCACTTACCCTAGGAGAAAAACTCTCCTTTCACTCAAGCACCTGGGCCACCATTACCAAGGACCACTGGGTTCTGAACATTGTGTCTCAGGGATACAAAGTTTCCTTACACACCCTTCCTTCCCCAAAAGGGTTCCCAGATCTACCACCAAGTCAGTGGGCAGAGGCTCAAAAGCAAATAGCTACCCTGCTCTCTATGAGGGCAGTAGAGCATGTTCCTGCAGAACAGATAGACCAAGGTTTCTACTCCAGTCTATTTCTGGTACCCAGGAAAAAGGGCACCTGGTGCCCCATCCTCGATCTATCCATTCTAAACACCTTCCTGATGACCCCAAAATTCAAAATGCTCACCCTCCAGCAGCTGCTACCAATGTTCTCCAAGGAAGCTTGGGTAGCCACCCTAGATCTAAAAGAGGCCTACCTCCACATTCCTTTCAGGGAATCATGCAGGAAATATCTCCACTTCAGGGCAGGATTTCAACACTTTCAGTTCTGTGCGCTTCCCTTTGGCTTATGTACTGCTCCCAGAGTTTTCACAAAATGTCTGTCTCCGGCTGTTGCCTTTTGCAGACAAAAAATATTCAGATTTACCCATACTTAGATGACTGCGTTATTCAGGCAGACAGCCAGGAAAAGCTGCTGAAGCACCTGGCCTTTGTAAAGACCCTCCTAACCTCTCTAGGGTACACAATCAATGAAAAGAAATCCAAGCAGATGCCTACCCAAAGGATGATCTTCCTGGGAGAAAGTCTGGATACAGCATCCCAGATGGCATACCTTACACCAGAGAAACAAATTTTCCTGACAACCTACTTCTCTCAACTAGCCACCTGGCCCCAGCTAACTGCAAGGAAGATCCTGCAAGCTCTGGGGTTCATGGCATTTTGCATACTACTCATTCCATATGCCAGGCTGCATATGAGGAAACTTCAGTGATACCTAAAGAGCCTTTGGTGTCAACACTCTCAAGACCTGGAAACTCTTCTACCTATAATTCCTTGCCTCAGAAAAGATTTTTTTGGTGGGCAACAGCATACTCCCTCAACAAGGGACTGCCTCCCCCCCCCTGCCCAGACCCTTACCACAGACACATCAGACTATGCTTGGGGTGTACACCTGGACGGCAGGTGCATGCAGGGCCAATGGAGCCCACAGCAAATCCCTGTGCACATCAGTCAAAAAGAGATGATGGCTGTGCAGCACGCCTTGATAGCTTTCAAGCCCCTTCTCTCTCCAGGGGCTCTCCTGATCAAAACAGACAACACCACTGTAATGTGGTACATCAAAAAGCAGGGAGGGGCTCACTCCTGCTTTCTATGCAGGCTGGCCATGACCTTTTGGCACACAGCCTCTGCCTTGCAACTACACCTGTTAGCACAATTCCTACCAGGCTCTCTCAACACTCTGGTAGACCAGTTAAGCAGAAATCTTCTGGACCCACATGAGTGGCAACTCAACAGAAGTACCTTTACCCTAATAACTCAGAATTGGGGAACCCTGAAGGTTGACCTCTTTGCCTCCCACACCAACCATTAGCTCCGCAAATTCTGCACCAGGGAGCATCACTGCATGGCTTGGAAAGTGGATGCAGGGCCAATGGAGCCCACAGCAAATCCCTGTGCACATCAGTCAAAAAGAGATGATGGCTGTGCAGCACGCCTTGATAGCTTTCAAGCCCCTTCTCTCTCCAGGGGCTCTCCTGATCAAAACAGACAACACCACTGTGATGTGGTACATCAAAAAGCAGTGAGGGGCTCACTCCTACTCTCTATGCAGGCTGGCCATGACCCTTTGGCACACAGCCTCTGCCTTGCAACTACACCTGTTAGCACAATTCCTACCAGGCTTTCTCAACACTCTGGTAGATCAGTTAAGCAGAAATCTTCTGGACCCACATGAGTGGCAACTCAACAGAAGTACCTTTACCCAAATAACTCAGAATTGGGGAACCCTGAAGGTTGACCTCTTTGCCTCCCACACCAACCATTAGCTCTGCAAATTCTGCACCAGGGAGCATTACTGCATGGCTTGAAAAGTGGATGCCCTGTCCTTCCCATGGGTCAGTCTATCGGTTTATGCCTTTCCTCCCCTACCTCTCATCCCCAGGGTACTGCTCAAAATAAGGGAGGAAAAACCAAGGACCATTCTTATAACTCCAGACTGGCCCCGGCAACACTGGTACCCCTTGCTGCACAGCCTGTCCCCGCTGCCTCCATGGCATCTTCCTCCGATTCCAAACCTTCTGACGCAGAGGGAAGGGGAATTCATGCATCCCCAATTACAGACATTCAGTTTGGCAGCTTGGGTTATTCCCTAACCCTGAACCAATCTGCCATCCTCAGTAAACAGGTTCTGGATTTTATCCATGAGGCCAAATGCCCTAGCACCATCTTATGCTGATAAAGGGAAAAGGTTTTGCACCTGGATCCAGGCTAAGGGAGCCAATACGGTACAGCCCTCCCTCCCTCTCATCCTGGATTACTTAGCTGACCTACTACAAAGTGGCCTGTTTTTCTCCTCTATAAAAATTAATGCCTCTGCTGCTTCTTCTCATTTTCACAGTGAGCAGCCCCTTTTCTCACACCCTTTGATCAAACAGTTCCTAGGAGGGGCTAGCAACTTGAGGCCACCCAGAAGGGCACCAACACCAGATTGGGACCTTAACTTTGTATTAGAAAAGCTCACACTGCCCCCTTTCGAACCAACTTCTTCTGCAAAGCTAAAATTTCTCTCCTGGAAGACAGCTTTCCTTCTGACTATCACTTCAGCCAGAAGAGTCTCTGAGCTACAAGCACTCATGGCTGTGGAACCTTTCATCATCTTCTATGCAGACAGGGTATGCCTCAGAACTAACCCATCCTTCATACCCAAGGTGCTGACCAGTGTGGCTCACATCCAATCCATTCATTTGCCCACCTTTTTTCCTAATCCCCAGAACAAGGGGGAAAGGATTCTTCACTCTCTAGATGTGCACAGCCAGCTCAGATTATATCTAGACAGGACTAAATCCTTCAGAAAGTCTCATTAATTGCTGGTTAACTTTGCTACAGGGGCAGAAGGCAAAGCCATCTTCAAACAAACCATTTCCAAATGGATAGCACACTGCATCCATTTCTGCTACAAACAGCATGGAAAGCCTCCCCCCAAAGGGGTCAGGACACACTCCACCAGAGCAGCCTCCACCTCAGCAGCTTTCCTCAGAGGAGTCCCCAACAGGGACATCCTGGAGGCTGCCACCTGGACATCTCTTCACACTTTTACCAAACATTACCACCTGCCTCTCTTCTCCATATCCAGGGCAGGGTTTTCCTCTGCAGTCTTACAGGGCATGCTAGCCAGCCCCTAGTTTCCTTGATTGCCTCCACCCATTTCCTGGCAATCCACTCTCCTCCATTTGTCCTTCTCTCATAATCTTGTACACAAACTCTGTTTTACAGTGGGTAGAAGACACCATGCAATCACTTCATTTGTTAGATACCAACCTCAAAGCCTTTAGTGTCCACTGCAAGTAAAACAGGGTGTGATATGCTTTATGAGTTTGACAACTGCACTCGCAGCTAGAAGGAATGAAAGTAGATGCTGCTTTAAATACTGACGTCTAGAGATTTATTTCCAGTGACTTGGACAAGATGAGAAGACAGTAACAGCTGTAAAACGGATGTTTCTCATCCATCTTCCTTTGCATTTTAGATATTTTTTAGCACTTAAAAAGCCTTTTTCTAGAAAGCAAAAAAGGTTGTCAGCAACAGAAATGGGATAGAAAGTAGAAGAACAGAATACCCCAGCAAAAGTGGAAGAACGAACTATGATCAGTCAGTCTTTTCAGTATAGAGTTTTTACCCCTTTATATATATATATATATATATATATAATGTGTGTGTGTATGTGTATATATATATATATATATATATATATATATATATATATATATATATATATATATATATATATATATATCGGAGGTTTGCAATTTCCAGAAATTCTGCAGTCAGTCACAGACCAGAAAGCAAATGCAAATATCCTTGGATGTACTCTGACAGTTTTTAAACAGAAAGGCAGCACAGTGAACACTGTTATTTAGATGACCTGTGGTTAGTTAGAAGCTTTGACACCAGAGGAGCCAGGGAGGAAAGTTGACAGTGAGTTGAGAAAGGTATGTGGTATGTAGCAGATGACTTAGGATGTGTGCTGGACTTTGCCAAACCATATCCTCATTATAGCTTTCATGGAGCATGTGTTTGAACATGCATTCTCTCAAAGGAGGGCTCATAGGTCCTTGCATTTATGAGGTGTACATCAGCTATTGATGGAGAAGGGTTAGGTTTAAAATTAGAAACCCCCTGATGGCTGTCCGGATAGCAGCCTTCTTTAATTGGCTCTTGCCTCACAGGGGAGCAGGTGGGGCAGTTGACTGTGGGAGGATTGATGATTAAAAGTTTTTGGAAATTACATAAAAGGACAGCAGATGGAGATGAAGGTAATGTTTTGTTGACACTGAAGAGCATGCTGTCCTGGTCAGCTAAAATTCTTGAATGGTAATTTTAGTTGTGAAATGTGCCTATTACATATTTCAGTCTACAATTTTTGCAGTTCCAGATTAGCTGATTTTATTAACAGTTTACAGTTTACAGGTGTGCCTGTAATCTTCTCCACTTCTTTTGGAATATTTATGGAAGGCCAGAAGGCATGGCCACCAGGTTGTGTCCCATTCCTGTGCTTCTGTGGTTGGACAAATGCTTATAAACTCAGTGTGTTGTTTAATTAAGTTGTCATCTGCCACTTTGTTTTTGAATAATTTGTTTTTATTGGTATCTTTCTTAATCTGAAAAAATATCTAATACCAGTTCATATCAGATGATTTATTTGGAAAAGGCACGAGCCCCATCATTTCAAATGTGTTTCTTCGCAAGGAAAACATTGAGATTTCTGCATTCATGATCCAAGTGACAACTCTTCCTTTACTTTCATGAAAACAAAACATACCACAGGATGCTTTGGTTGGTATTCTGTTGTGTGCTGAGCATGCCCAGTGCAAGGTCGCACATAAAGAAGGTTCAGTAGTTAGTGTAAAAATTTCTGGAGCAAAAAAACAGGTGCTATACATCAGGAAATTTCATATATGCCTACTGCACTGAAGGAATTTCTGTACTGGATGCAAATACTCAACTAAACCATGGGAATATACTTTACCACCTTATGCCTTTAAAGTTTTGGAACACCATCTTCTTTGTTTAAGAATTCATAGAACCTGCTTTTGCCATGTAAACATGAAATGGGGCTTTTCCCCTTGGGTCTCCACTGAAAATGGGTTTGTTTGCAAAGTCATTTGGACTAACCCGGTTAACAAATTTGAAATAAGTAAATAGTGATTGGCTAGCACTGGCTGATCCTTCTGGGGGGGGTAGTTTGCCCAGTTTGCTTTGTTTTGATGAAACTTAAGATAGGCTAGTTGTCAAGTAAGGGTAGTGCAAGGACTGTGGCATGTGTTTTGTCCTGCAAAGCAACACGTGTGCCGTATTCAGCAGTTGGGATGCATGTCACACCTTGTTGATTGCAGTCAGACAACGGAGGTCTATATAGTCAATAAAGTGGCTATAACGAGTGGGTATTGAGGCAGTCTGTAGATGAATGTAAGTGATGCTTCTTCTTCTTCTTTTGGCTTTTCCCGGTTAGGGGTTGCCACAGCGGATCACCTGTCCACTCATGATTGGCAGTAGAGTTTTACGGTGTCGTGTTGCTAGCCTAGCGGCCAACCTTCCACGGGAGGCACACACATGCACGCACTCACACCTAGGTCCAATTTGGAATGTCCAGTCCACCTACAGCATGTCTTTGGGATGTGGGAGGAAACTGGAGCTCCCAGAGGAAACCCACGCAACCACAGGGAGGACATGCAGACTCCGCACAGAAGGCACCCCAGCTGAGGATCGAACCGGAAAACCTGTTGCTGTGAGGTTACAACTCTAACCGCTACACCACCGTGGCCGCCCATGAAAGTAAATGATGCCATCTCTCATTTTTTCACAGGTAGTAATCATTGGCCTGTCATAAAAGTCCTCTACCATTAAATTAGCTCCACCTATTCATTTGCTTCCTGCAGCCCCTCCCCCTACTTCTTTGAAGTCACCAGCTGTGACTGAGGTGGAACACATTATTTGTTAATAAATATTAATTTCATTTCGTAACTGTAGTGAATTGCCAATTTAAAAAAATCATTTTTCATTTCTAGTTCCTGGAGTGTGTCATCTGCCAGAAAACACTCCCAGTCTATCGTACCTTCGAAGAAGCATTGCTTATATACATACAGAATAGTTAGACTGCAGCCTTCGAAATCAAGCACCAGTGAGTTCACTGAAGCAGCCAGTGCTTTGTAGTATAAACTGAAAACATAGTATCCTTCAGCAGTCGTTTAATACGTAGTTGGCTAATTATAAAGTGCCGAGACAAATTAGCACCTTATTAGAAACCCAGGAAGTTTGGGGTTGAAGACATTACCTAACACACTTTGTATGTGTAGATACGTGATCTGTCTTCATTGATATTTTGTGATACAGCCATAAGCAGCACAACTTGTAATGCTCCTACAAAATTGAGCTACATTATAGGAAAAACAGACTGTCCTGATGGGCATCCCTAAAGTTTCTGATCAGCACTAAAAATCTTATGCAGTACCCTGATTTCTAAGAGAAAGCAGCGTAACTGATACAAAATATTTTGCTCTTTCACTTTATTATATTTTCTAATCTAATACCACTGGTCATTTCTAACCTGCCTAATTGTGCTGCAGATGGATATCTGCATATTTTCTTTATTTCTCTAAGTCAGTAAGCACTGTATTCAAGAATTTCTCCAGGTTGAGAAATAAAGTTCCCATACATGGCAATGACTTTCTCTACAACCTAAAAATGAAGATGTCATTTAGTTGTGTCTTGTTTAGTTGTATCCTTTGTTAGTGAGACAGTATTGTCAAATTTGAATTTAATTGAAGGAAATGGGGTTTGCACATTTCCATGCTTTTCTGGTAGATGTTTGATTTTCTATTATTACGCCAGGCTTTGTTCTATAATTTATTTTGTGTTTTTTTTTTATTTTCATCAGTTGTGCTGCTTTATTTTTGTTTGTTTAAAAATATGTTTTAATTGATGTTTGTTACAACTGAGTGTTGCAGTTATGGCTGGAGATGTTTGGTGTCCTGAGAAGGCATTTGCCCATACTCAGGAATTGTATGACCATGAAACTAGTATAGTTAAGTAAGGGGAGCATGAGGAAGTGCTTGTTGATGCCATTTTGTCTAAATATTGATGTAGTGACATGACAAAAATCAGACCCTTACTTCCTGTAGCATTTACTATTCAGTCGCTTAATAACTTCTGTTGTAATCCATAAAGAATGATTCAGCCATAGTTACTTCACTGCCTAAGCACTCACACCTCAAAGACCCTCGGACTGTAGACTAATTGCAAAATTATCAGCAGAAGCCAAAGTCTAGAAAAATTGGTGTATAGCCAACTTGGAGAATTCATCAGTAAGTACCAAGTTTCAGAAAAATAATTGTTTAGATTCTTGTCCATGGCTGGAAATGGTCTTAAGGACTAGTTAATTTACCCATTTAACAAATGTTTAATAAATGGGTCCACTTCAGAAGACTGAAAAACCAAAAGACTGAAAATTCAAAATACTGAATGATGGAATTTCCCCCTTCTCCACTATTGTGGAATCTTGGAGTTGGTATATATAGTTAGTAGGGGGTGTGGGGGTGCAGCCCCCCACTTGAGGTGTGAAGAGGGGTTTGCCCCCTGCATTAAAAATGTGTTCAGCATTTTGAATTTTCTGTCTTTTGTTTTTTCAGTCTTCTGAAGTACACCCTTAATAAACACATTTTGGTAAGGGTTACAACAACCATGGTGTGTTGTACTCCATAACAGATTATATTCATGAAAACATGGATAGTAAGTCAATTTATTTGTTGATCTTAAAAAGAGTTTCCCAGCATCACCTTCAAGCTCCTCGCTCCTTCAGAAGCCACATTGCTTCCCATTTGGTGAAGGCCATTTAAAAATGGATTACAAAACTACCTTTTTAACAAAAGTTTCTCTAAGTACCATTCCCTGTTAAGAAGCATCCCAGAAGCTCCAAAAAACCCCACCAGTCAGCTGGAAATGTAAATAAAATCACAAACACTCTTGTTCCGTGTAGAAAGAACTTCATCAAGGATAAAAAGCTCTTTATAAACTGAGGTTTTCTTTATGTTTCCTGTGAACTGGTGTTCTGTTTTTTTTTTTTTTTTTTGGTTTGCTAAAACACCTGATGTTCGTAAGGGCCATTTGCATATTATCCCATGTGCCTCTGATACAAGAGGTTTGGGAGGTCACTCAGTGGAAGTTCTAGCTTTGCTGGAGTTTTCATTTTGTTTTTACTGATTGGTTTGTGGAGTTTGGAATTTTGAATACCTTTATTCTTTCTATGTTTTTTGGAGTTTGTTTAGTATCCCAGAACGACCCAGTCTAGAAATCTGTACTGTTCTCTTTATTTATCAACAGAATCAGGACAGGGCTTCTTACAGTGAGGATAGCATTATATACAAACAATGTTATTTTACTGCAGCCTGGAAAAAATGTCTGTAATTCAAACTAATCTACATCGTAGCTTCCATATACTGTTATAAAATGGTTTAAGTACCCTAATCTCTCCTTAGCTGTAGAGAAAATGAGAAGCATGTTTTTGGAACATCATAAACATTATCAAAGAACACAATAATTGCTTTAAATTATCTGTTAGGTTGTCACAGAATACTGTAGCCTGACACAACTATCCTGGGTGGTTTCTTGCCCCTACATTGTCTTTTACTAATCAAACAGATAATATAACTAATAATATTCTCAACAATTAAAAAAACGCCTCTAGAATTATTAACCAAATAACCTGACAAGCTGCAGTAGCAATAGTAAGAATGGAGTGATTCTAGAAAAGAAGCAGCCATCCTCTTAGTAACATCACCAACAGTAGTTCTGCAATGTCCTGATTTTGCCTGTTATTTTTGCCATGTACATTGTACAAGTTTTGATTTCCAATAAATCAATGCCAGACATTTAGAGTTTCATATTTCTTATTGTTCAGAAAATACATGTTGATGCAAAACCTATTGTTCTATTAACTTTCTGAGTGAATTAGAGGAATTTAAAATTGTCCATGATTTTTGCCCTGCCTGTGTAATTTTTTTGATTTTTTAGTAAATCACTGAGGATTACTGTCAGTCAGCAATGCCAGACATTAACTTTCCATACATTTTATTGTTCAGAAAATGTATGTTGATGGAATCCTGACGATGTTTGTTTGAAATAGTGTAGTACTGAAAAATGTCCCTGATTCTGGGCCTTTGTCTGTTTTTATTTTATGTCTTTGTTCCTGATTCTTGTGCAGAGAAGTTGAAACCTCTGAATATTTATTTGCTGCAGAATGCGTTTAATACTTAGGCAGATTTGTCTCACTTGCTGCTCCTAAACAATATTTTACCTAAGAAACTAATCATCTCTCCATAACAGAAAGAGCCATTTGATTTCTGACTGCTGTTATATGTAAGTTAACTACAACGTTTGCCCGTGCTGAGAGACAGACAGCAAGTTATCAACTTTCAGTACCTACATAAATTCTCACACCCTCAAGAGACCTCAGTTTAGACTCCTGTGTAAAGCAAGATCATACTTCAGAATTGGTGCTATAATCTGGACTTTAGTCCCACTACAAAAATGAAATACCTCCTATCCAAACTAGTTCCAAAATGGGAAATCTACACCTGTTAGAATTTCAAGCTAATAAACCACTCGCCTACTCTAAAGATGATTTTATGTAGCAGCCATCTTCATGAAGCAGAATCATAAAAGGATTGTGCTTAAGCTTTTTTATCACCAAAATAATGTGGGAAGTTAATAGTTATTAATTCTCATTGTAACTCTTTTTTTCCTTGTTATTCATATCTTTACTAATCTTACCAAATTTTCATGTCAGATTTGTACAAGAAAGGATTGGTAGCGTCTTTTGATCATGAACGTTTTCTAAAGTTTTTCAGCATGTCATTTTAAGAAACTCAAGCCTCTTTTTTCACAGTGGTTCACATTCAGTGACAGGCATAACAGAGTTAAGGATTTCAGGCAAAAGTGAAGTGGAACAATACCATAATGTATGTCTGTGAAGTGACAGAACACTTGGCATACGTCATGTTCAGTCAGATAAATGCAGCAATAAGGATCTGACACATTGTGCAGACAGCTGAATCGACAAGTCTGGTACAGAAAATATTTGTGAAACAAGAGCAGACATTTACAGAGATAAAACACATTAAAGAATATGGGCGCATCAGGTTTGTAGGCCATTTACCTTCCTGCACATTGCCTGTGGAGATATACAGACAGTGCTGAAAGATGATTTTTTTGGCTACAAGTCACATTTCCACAGGTGTTTAAAAAGAATTTCACTTATTGGTCTCCTGAGGTATGTTTAAAGGACATATTGAAAATGTGATGGTTTCATAGTAAAAGGACCAGTACAAGTGAACTCTGAAGCATTTTGATGTTTCCTTGGAGAACAATAAGCATTTAATTTAATTTTGTTTATTTGATGTTGGTAACAAGGGAAGGAAAACTGCAAAACAAAACTACTTTGATCTATATTCTGGAGGAAGGGACTGGTCACAATATTTTGTGTGAATACGGAAGTGTCCATGAAATTAAGAAGTTAAAATTGTTTCAGAGAATTTCATGTAATTAAAACTGTTTCCAAACTCAGGTAGTTACATTGCTATAGTATGAAGGTAACGTACCTGAGAAGCAGAGTGCGTATGACATACAGGGCAGAAGGTAAATTTGGAGAGACAGAGTAAGAGACTGCGAGGGCTATTGATGTGATGGAAGAATATGGCTGAAGACAGTGAATAGCAAAGAGTCAAGGCAAGGCAGACGTGTGAGCAAGACCATAACAACTGTCCTCAAAGTAGCAGAACTGCAAGTGTGAAGAGGGAGGAATATGCATAAATCTAAGATTACCACGGTTTAGATTATACCTATACTCTGAAATATAGCAATGTTAGAGTTATTGTGTGTGTGTGTGTGTGTGTGTGTGTGTGTGGTGTGTGTGTGTGTGTGTGTGTGTGTGGTAGATTTCAAAGTAAGTGTTTTAGTGACAAAGTTACAGTGTATCATCTAAATTGGGTCAAGTAGCATTACAGGATGTACGACTGTGAGAACTCACTAAACTGTTGTGGTGGGACCAGACAAAGATCACATGATTCAGACTCCTTTGACCTCCATGCAAACCAGCTACATTAGTTTGTCGAAAAGTCATACTTGAAAATGAACCTAGTCCTTTTTTTGAACCTCCGGAGCTATTTTAAATAAGAAGAACCTATTGCAAGGTTTGCATCAACTGTACTACACCAGACAAGCACATGCACACACACACACACACACACACACACACACACACACACACAAACGTTATGAACATTGTAATAGGCTGCTGTCCTCCTTTTAGACCAGCACTCACTGTCATATGTTAACTGCAACACATCCCCCCATCCCAGTATCCATCAGTTTAACTTTGTTGCATTTAGTAATTTAATGTTTGTGGCCCTTGGGTCAGTGGTCCTGGGGTCTGATTTTTTTACCACTGTTGTCAGTAAGCAGCACAAGTGTGGCCTGATATCTCACAGGATCCACCATTACACTCCCAAGTACTGAATCCAGTATCTATAGATAATACTTCTACTAACACTGAGTTTTACTGAGGAAGCCAATTTCTACCAAGCATTTCTTTGCCTGTAAATGTATGGCCAGCCAAGGTTATTCACTAGTTGGCACATATAGCAGTACTATGGAGGGTAAACAGCTGGGAAGGGCAAGTAGAGTGTTGCACGGGCACCTCTCTGTGAAACGTAACAAATAAGACAGTGCAGAGTTTTGTCACAACCTGATCCTTTTAGGCAGGTAAAATTGAAAACAAAGAGTAGGATCCATAATGAAAAATGTGTATCAGATTTCTCTACAAGGGTCTTGCATCAATCTGCACTCTGTAGTAATAATGCAGTTTACTAATACATTGCAAGTAGTTCTGCTGTATAGTTTAAATGGGCTAAAGTCCTGTACACCAGTTTGCACCACAACATACACTGTAGCATTGTAAAATGGTGTTCCACGAGGATTGTTTCTTTGCTCTTGTGCTTTGCTCTGTGCTTAATTTTTTTATTGAGTTCTGTCAAATTTGTACTGATATTGTCATGTAGTCTTCTGATCAGTCACACTCCATTTTTTTTTCATTTCTTAAGGATGCCATGGTTCATTTGTACTAAGGTGGGCCTTCAAGGTTAATCTTGACAAAAGCAAAACATGGTTAATAAGAAGTTTGCTGACTGGTTCGAGTCAAAATTGTGAACATTATGTCCTTTTGTCTTGCATGTAATGAGCTATTTCTGCTACTCCTTGCCAAAATCTGAATTTATTAGATTACAGATTTGAACTTTAGGTTTAATCATTTTGCTGTACTATTCAGCTCTGGTTCTTATTTCACATGGAGGTTAATTTATTGTACAGTGTGTAGTCCCAGCTTTTCACAGCAAGAAGGCACTCAGACACAAAATACTAGACTGTTGCATCTTTCAGTCAGAATGTTAATTCACTGCACATTTTGTTTGTAATTACTTGTATGGTGTTGGAGCTGCAGACAGAAAATGCAAGTTGTGGTGCACAGAAAACTGACTAAAGGTTTGCTGCTGCTGCATTGTTGTACCTTAGTTAGAGTATGGAAGGCTAAGTATGCTATAGCTGATTTCTGTATTTGTCTTGTCACTCTTTTGACAGCCACAGGTCACTGATGATATTTTCTAACTTCTGGAAATGCAGGCAAGATAACAAAATTGTAACCTGTATAGTTAGCTGGTCAGAAATGCGTGCATTTTATCAACACCTTTGAATCTGAGCTTTTTGTCAGTTTTGCTTGGCCTCTTTCAGGAGGACAGAACTGCTGATGCTTTAGACATTTGAAGAAGCTGGAGGGCTCATATCACTTTAAAAACCATTATGTTTATAATTTTTCTGCTTAGTTGTACTGGCCAGGTGCTCATGTCCCAGACTGAGCTACATGGGTGTCATTTCACAAACTATGGCCTCAAACATTTTATGTGCTTGTATTTATATGGAGTGTTGCTAACCCATTCCCAGTGACACCAACTGTATGGCATTTTTTGGAGATTTCTGTTTTAATGCTATTTAAATTCATGTATTTACAGTGCTTAGTTTCTGCAGAAAGCACATGTTTATAACATAATATGCTTTTCCACATTTGTATTTTTTGGTTCAGATATTGTCTGTCTTGTTTGAGCATTATAAAGTTTTTAACAATAAACATTTAAATAAACGTGTACACATATAAAGGTATTGTCTCCTTCATGTTTTATGTTAGTTAATATGCTCTGCCTCTTATAATTGAAATTCTTTAATCTTCTAGAGGTGTTTTTGTTCCACTGTAACATCATCCAAGTATATTTTTTGTGTGGTACCATCTGCAAGTAGGCTGTGCCAAGTAAAGTAAATGTGTAGATAAGTAATTTGTGCTGCTGATGGTGATGTTATCAAGCCTTCACAAAATTTCCAATACATGTTTAGTTAAACCCTTTGCTGAGCTTCTGAATTCATATTACATAGAGATTATGTAGTTGTTGCTTATTAAATACCATGTTTTCAACTGAATATCTAACCATGGTTGGCATGTGTTCTTCATGTTGTAATTTGTAAGTCTTTTATCTATTTCTTAGTGTTGTTAAAGCATCACTGATTGTATAGTTAGTGGTTATAGATGCTATACTGTTTTAGCTTGACCTGTCAGTAGTTAACATAGTTGGCTTATTGGCTGTAGCTTATCTGTTGACATTGAAGAATTGCTTTGCATTCTCAGGCTGAACTTGATGTTGTAAAGAACTGTTTAAAAGTGATCTGTGATGTTTGCAATAGCGTTGTCTACAAACTAAAATGGGTACATTTCACTTTTCATTTGTATGTAAACATCTGATTGACTTATTCTACCCAGGTGTGTTGGCTAGACTGATAATTATTATAGAGGTTTTATTATCTGTTTGTGTCTGGCTACACTCTTGCTCGCTTTCAGTCTGAGTAGCACAGTTAATGATGCTGGCCTCCACAACATTTGTACACCTGGTGTTGTGGGACAGGTGTCTGCCTGCATGACCTCTGCCATGCCTTCATTGCTGTTTACAGTGACAGTTGTATTCAGGTCTCCTCTATGCCATCTTGAAGTACATATAGTTAATACAGGGTGTTTTTTCATTCACTATCATGTACAGAATAGTGTATCAGAGGGGCACAGGTTTACATTTCAAGTTGATTTCATTTCTCCATTGCCCTGTCATGACATGTTGTCATTCATGTTCCCCAAACCACTTCCATACAGTCTCCTGTCAGGTTTTCTATAACCCAAAAGATGGACTGTCACCTTTTCTTGCACCCAAAGGCATTTGCTAGCCCTTATAGCTCAAAAGAAAATATCTATTCTTACTTCTTTCAAATCCATAGCAAGCAAAAAGCCAAAGAGGATTTTGTTAGACCAAGGACATGAGCATTCAGAGGGACTGTTACAAAGCTAATGAGACAGACAAGTGGAATAGTGATGTTTCCACTTCAACAATCTCAAATGACCCATATGCTGCTAAATTGTGAGAGGCTTTCATAATGATGGAAAAGAAGACTGATGACTCTCAGTGTTATTCCTCCCCATGGGGGGTTTCCAGTTTCCCACCTTTTGACAGAGTAGTTATTCTCATTGATTCCTCCTGGAGTAGTTTATATTAGTGGCCTTATTCAACAGAGCTGAGAACACCCAGCTGTCTTGACTGTTCAGTAGATATCTACAATTCAGAAAGAAGGTCCTAGGTGGCTGCATGCTTCTTTACATTAAATAAACACGTAAGTTAGAAGTCACATCTTTATGGGCTAGACTGACATTCCCTACAACCAACTCCAAAAAAAGAAGTGATGTAGTCTTTGTCCTTTTTTCAGGGCAGTAGAAGTTGGAAGACTGTGCCTGCAGGCACAGAACTGTCCTGTGGAAATTTCCTTTTGATGCAAGCTGAAGCGGCCTTATAATCTTGTTGGGGGGTTAGTATAAAGGAAGCCATTGCTGTTGCAGGCTGAAGGTGAATGCTACATATTACTATGTGGCACTGCACATATGTTCTTGTAGATGCTATGCTTTTCTTTGTATGTGCTTGATGGTGTGTACCTTTGAGTTCAAAGAGAAGAGTTTATATATGTGTCTGTGTTTATCTGTTTCAGTACCCTGCCTTTGAGTCATTCATGCGCCCACCGTCATGTAATATACATTTAGAAAGGGTGGGTGACATATACTAGTGCAAATGCAATATTTAACACCTACTTCGTTTGTTCCGGAATGTTTATCAGTAGTAAGCTCATGAATACTCCAGTACAGAGATCGTCTTTATATAATGCTTTGGAAACAACAGGCAGCTGTCCTGATCCTCGTCATTGAGCAGCATTTTGAGGGATTCAGACCCCCCTCCTACATACTGTATTCTGGCTATACTGGCACCGTGTACATCAGGTGCACCAACTGTTTGCACACACAGAGATGAATGCTCTACTGTTCAGGCACTAGGTATACTTTTTAACCTTTGCGTTATATATGTCCTGGTTCATCCATCACACTCCTACTTATTTCCAACTTTGTTGCTGCCTTCCATAACTGCTTCTGATTTTTCGGTTTATACCTTACATACATATTGTGAGTCGCGATGGTGGTGCTGCGGTAGCGTTGTCGCCTTACAGTAAGAAGCTGTCCGGTTCGATTCTCAGCTAGAGTGTCTTCTGCGTGGAGACATGTGTGAATGGGCGTACCTTTGTTGAAGGTTGTGTGTCAGGCTTGGCAAGCCGGTACGTAAAAATTAGCTGCCAATCATTAGCGGACCGGAGTTCCGCTTGTGGCGACCCCAACAGGGAAAAGCCGAAAGACACAAACAAACCTTACATACATATTGTGTTCCATTTGTATTGAATATCTCTGAATCATACTATGTTGTGGTTGCTTAAATAACAGTTGTTAGCCTGGCTACCATGCGTCCACATTGACTATACATTTTAGCAATCAAAGGAATGTCTATTTAATATTTTGGGCACTGAGTCCTTTTTAGTAGACAATCTCTGCTTGCTGCCTCATTCTGATGGATTTTGGTTTGCTGAATATATAGGAAGTGTTTGGTATTCAAATTTATAAAGTGATCGTTTTTACCTTACTTAGTCAGGATATTTAAATCTGCAGTAGGCGTTGTGAGAAAACTCCATGATCGGTATTTTTCATTTTGCTCATTGTATGTAGGCTGGAGTCTTTAGAACTTAATTCACTAGTAGGGCTGTACTAATGGTTTAATTGTAGATGATTGTAGAGATGTACACTATTTTATGACCAAAAATGACTGAAGTGAGGTAACTTAAGTTAATTTTGTAGTGCTACCCTGTATGATATTTAGATATGCAGTAATAAACATACTTACTGTACAACTTTTAAGTTTTATGCCTGATGCACAAACGACCCTTTTCCTTTTTATATGCATGCATTGTAAAGAAAGTAAATAAAGAAGAAACAGATTACATTTCTAGACAACGCTGAAACTTTGGTAGAGTTGTCAACCTCTAAAACTTAAGCTGGAACTATCAAACTGTTCTTTTTATTCCCTGTTTTGTAACTTGCATGTTTAATCTGGAGAGGTTTTGTAGCCCAACACTGATTACTGTTGATTTATACTTCTGAGATAGACTTCCACCCCACCCGACCCAGACCTCGCCCATCAGCTTATTAGAGTTTTTGTTGAGTCACTTTTTTGCCTAGTTACAGCTCAGTAACCCTTAGAAGTACACATGTAAGTATACAAGTCACTAAGACTTAGGGCAGTGAATATGACTCTTGATCTTGTGTTTTTACACTGTATTGCTTGTTGCTTTACTAAGTAATTTTTAAGTACTTTTTAGTGCAAATTGGCATTATAAGATGAAACATGCTACTAATTTTGGTAAGTGTTTTTCTGGAAACAAATAATTATAATGTAAGGGATGTTTGTGGCGTTCTGGTGATCAGGAAAGGGAATTAAGTGTATTTGTATTGTCCTGTGTTTTTGGATGGAATTCAGAAAAGCTTACAGTTGGCCACAAGGGGCACTTGTGGCTAATCTCAAACGAACACTGACCTCATCAAAGAATTATTCTTTTTAGCTAAGTATAAAGAGCTTGCATCTCCGATCAGGTGCCCAATGCTGGCCTTGGGCAGACCACCCACTTCAAAATAGAGGGTCTGTAACTCTGAGCTGGAGGTGTGACTTAAGTGTTGCATGAAGAGAATATCAGCGTACGGCACACATTTTTATTTTCTCACTCTGCTTTATGTAACAACAGCAAGGATATAAACTAAGCTTATTATTTTTTTTTAATTTATAATAAAATGCAGGAGTTACTTGTCATGATGCACTAATCTTCATATTGACATCAGACTGAACAATGGCACACTCTCTGAATGCAGTCTGTACTAACTCATTGTATCACTTAGCTGAGTTCTGCAAACTTGTTTATTAATTGATTATTCATGAGGGTTCCATCCCAAGTAGTCACTGCGTATCAGTACTTATGGTCCAGTGAAAACACTGCAGCACATTACAAGCCTTTTTTTGGGCTGCAGAGCACTTTCTGAATCTGGGCCTTCATCTTCTTCTTCAGTAACATATATTTTATTCACGTTCATATGTTAGGCTATGGAAATGTTTGTTGTATTTATCCTTTGTTGACTGGGTTAGACCTGCTAGACTTGTAACCTGTTTTCAGGGGAGACTTGAGGAAATATTCATACTGACTAGGGGAAATTTCGCCAGAGCGTCAGAGACATTCCTCTACTGTTCTCAATAGGCACATTAGGAACTTTTATATCCACTTGGGCAACAACAAACTTAGGCAGGTTGGGGCTAGGTTTGAAATTTCATCCGAAGGACAACGCACTCAGAAGTGCATTGTCAGCAATCCGTCTAACTCGTGTGTGAATAGAACCCACAGCCTTCTGCACTAAAAGCAAGTGTGATACCTGTTGTGTTTGTGGCTAAACATAAAGTGCTAGAACAGGTTCTGTTAAAAAAAAATGTTAACATCGCACTTTGCCCATTACAACAACAAAATACAGTAACAATACACCCCTGCCACACCTGTGTGTTTGTAAATACATTAATTCTAGGACTGTGCAAGTCTGAGAGTAAAGAATAACAATGCACCTTTTAATACCTGTATGTTTTTAAATACACTAATTCCAGGACTATATAATCTTGGGGGTATTTTGGGCAGCCGTGGTGGTGCAGCGGTTAGCGTTGCCACCTCACAGCAAGAGATTCTCCGGTTCGATCCTCTGCTGGGGTGCCTTCTGTGCGAAGTCTGCATGTCCTCCCTTTGGTCACGTGGGTTTCCACCGGTTGTTCTGGTTTCCTCCCACATCTCAAAGACATGCTGTAGGTGGATTGGACACTCTAAATTGGCCCTAGGCGTGAGTGCGCACGTGCACGCATGTGTGTGTGTGTGTGTGTGTGTGTGTGTGCGTGCATGCCTTCTGTGGAAGGTTGGGCGCCAGGCTGGCAACTCGACACCGTAAAAAACGATCCGCTGTAGCGACCACTAACTGGGAAAAGCTGAAAGAAGATGATAATCCTTACCGCCGCTATACTGTGATCTTGCTGTGTTAAAATGAGCTTTTTTTTTTTTGAAGAAACATGGGAATTACTGAAACTCATTTGATGATTCTCATTTCATTGGAAAATGCCTCATCAAAGAGCAGGGAACTCCTGGGGTGTAGTTTAACTGGACTGGACAACTAAGAAACTTTATTTTGTGTCCCCTGTAATGCCATGTCTCTTTGTTAAGATGTATCATTACACTTGGTGGCTGACTGTTTAGTTCAAGGAAATGGTTAGCTTTGGAAATGAAAATTATTCCAAAAGGAGTATCCATTTCCCATAGCATCTTTTATGATCAGTAGAACTCAGTGGTTGCATCTCTGTTATGTGTTGTCTTAGTATGTAGTGGTGTGTTCTTTTGTACTTCTTATGACTTAGGAAAGAGAAGTGGGAGAGAAACTGAAAGGGCAATGTAGTAGGTTTATAGGTAATATAAGAGTAGTAAAAAAGAACAGAATAAATGGATTGTTAATTTCATGGTGGAAAAAGATGATGTGTAGGATAACAAGAGACTATTGTGGTACAGGTTATGAGAAGACCGGGTATATTGAAGTCTTTTTGATCCTGAGGTCTGTTTCCTCAGGTGCTCATTGAGAGAGGGCCTTGGTATGTCAGCATGTATGGTGGCTGTCTGCAGACAATTCCTTCTGACAGGAGTGGCTTTTGTTGATAACATATATGTTGCAGACAGTTTTTGTCTCCATGACACACTGTGAACAACAACAACATGTTAGGAGAAGCCAGCAATTGTGTTTATAACCTACTTTTCCAGCAAGACTTGATGTTCTTCATTCCACATTGCTGCAGTCCTAACTATTGGGTAGTCCGCTGTCCAGTCGGCCCGAATACCAAAGTATATGGCTGACGTCGGTCAGGGCGCATTAGACTGGCGTCAGTACGTCAGGGGACTAATGCGCATGACCGACGTCATATCCTCAGTCTTTTTTGCCGCATGGTCCGATGCAGAAGCAATTTTGCGAGTGCAGGTTGGCGTTCTGAAAGTTTCTGAAGTCAGAGTTTCAGACCGAATCAAAGTTGGCTAAGTACCCCGTTGGGGAATATGCTTGTAGTGTTCATGGCCACAAAAGGAGCAACTTCACCTCAGAGTGTTTCAGCCAAGAGTTTACATTCACAGTTTTTCTCCAGCTGTATTTAAAACAACTGCCATAATTTTAGTGCTTCTTTAAACACACAGAGCACAATCTGTATGTCTAGGGTATGAAGGAAAGTTGTAGTACATGGTTTAGAGAGCTAATTAAGAAGGCATTCAAGGATAACACCATCAGAAGGGCTGAACAGTGTAACACTGGAATAAAATTATACTTTGTATGAAGATATGATATATGGATACCATGGGAGTTTACCAAAGAGGTGGTTCAGATCAAATCAGTTTTTCATATTGGACCTGCTCACAGGACTTATCTTTCATCATCCCTTACTGCTGGCCCTGGCTGTTCGTAGTCTTGAGTCACCTGATTGCCTTGTGGTCACTTTTTTGATCTGCAGATACTTGAAAGGAACACATTGGCAGCTAGAACATTATCCCAACCTCATGTCCCACATTGTCCAATGCTGCACTAGGCCTAATCAGCTTTTCCTGATAATCCCGACCATGCACCGACACAGTTGTTGACAGGAAGTGACATAGTCTAGGAATGGCAGTAGATAAAGACCTTTTCTCAGGGTTGTTAATGTCAGTGCATTTTTGTTATTTTTTTTTGTTAAAATAAATTGTACAACATACACATTTACATATGTGTGTGTGTGTGTGTGTGTGTGTGTGTGTGTGTGTGTGTGTGTGTGTGCTTACAGGTGTGGTGTTCATATATGCAGGTGTGTTTGATTTAAAATGGAATTGGTCTAGCTGACCTCTGTATGTAAAGTGAAACTTTTGCACACAAAGTACAGCCTGTGCATTGACAGTGTATTCTGTTATCATACATTAATCCACCCTTTTGAAAACATTTTAAATCTCAGTTAGATATGGTTGAAATGTTAGGAAAAGAAGCAAAATTTGTAGGAGTGTAGGGTTTCAGATTATGGAATAATCTTTATGAATACCAGCAACTGTAATATGTGTCTGCAAGTGTTGAGGATAAATGGAAGTCTTGTAGGAAAAAGTAGCTTTACCTATTTTCAAGGCTTTGATGGGAAGCCATTGTTGACTGATCTTCAGGTTTAATGTGGTGCCAGTTTTAACTGGCAGTGGTTCATAGATGGCAAAACAAGAATCAGAAAATGTGATCTGCTACAGACTGTATCCTTATCATCTGACAAGGTATCTAGTGAGAGACACTATAATTATGCATGCATTTCTGGTATAAAATCACAGTAGTTATTAACATTTGTTTTGTTGGACATTTTCTGGGGTTTGGAATATAGTGCTTTTACTTTTGATTACTCTGGCATGTTGGAAACACCACTTGCTAGCAGTCGCTTCTTAGAAATTTCAGTAAAGTACATTTAAAAATGAATTATACAGAAACTGTGTATAGCACATTAGACTGTGATTTCTGTTTCCCTTCCTTTTTTTCTTTTCTTGTATCTAATTTTTGTGTTTACTGTTATCAGTGCCCGTACTCATGTGTGACTTCCACACTAATTTTCTGGACAGCAGACTTTTTGGTTTCAGGGTCAGAAACGTGCATCAGCGTAGAACTGTTATGCAAACTCTGTAGCAGCAGCACCAGAACACCTGTTGTCCAACCTCTGAGGCTTTCACACCTTGGCTGGTGCAATGGCAAAACCATGTTACTTACCTTCAGAGGTTCCCCAGATGTTCTTCGTGTTTCACTGTTGCAGTCCTCACATATGGGTTGTCTGGCTCTCGGTAGCCCTCAGTCGGCCCGAATACCAGAGTCCTTGGTATATGACGTCGGCTGCTGCCGGTTGTAAAACTGATGTCAGAACTTCAGGTATAAAGGGAGGCAGCCGATGCAATTTCCTCAGTCTTTCTTGCCGCAGAGCCTGAAGCAGATGCAATTCGCACTAGTGCCGGTCAGCCATTTACCTTTGTTTTACTTTCCCACTACCAAGTTGAAGACTCCTTCAGATAAGTATCCCATTGGGGATCCTCTTTTCTTGCTTTAACGAATGTCAGATAAAGTTAATAACTGTCTTGCCTGTGGTAAACAGATTCCGCACCGTGATTTCCATTCCTATTGTATAACTTGTTTGGGCCTTGAGCAAGACGTCCCTAACTGCGATCTGTCTGCTTCCTTTAACCTGCATACCATACGCCGTAGAGCTAAGATTTTGTATAAGCATTTTGGAGTGTGGCCTAAGTTCGTCGGTATGACGTCTTCTGGTCTCCTGACTTTGGATATACCTAGGAAATGCAAAGACAAGGACCGCGACAGGCCTAGGGTTAAATCTGCCAATGACACACAGGTGAAATTGGTCGTCAGCACAGCGGTAGTCAGTGAGGCGCTTTCGCAGCCCTTGCAGTCTGCAGATTTGCAGCTGCAAGCCTCTGCCGAGACTTTACGGAGTCCTCCATGCTGTAGGCTGCTATTTCATCTTCAGACCCTCCGCCTGTCGCCGCCTCAGATGGGTCCGGAGCCACTTTGCAGGCACCGGCTTCTGACACGTCCTCTTTTCAACATGAGACCAGAACCAGACCAACTACCTTAGTTCAGACTTCTGCAGTTGCTAGGCCTCCTGAGTCCCTCCAGATTGCTACTAAACCTTCCAGCCACAAACCTACTCACAAGCAGGCGTCGGCCTCCCCTGCTGTGCCTCAGTCCCAGTTGGTAAAGATGGCTGCTGATCTTCTTTCTCTGATTAGGGGCTCTCATCCCCCCCTTCAAAGAGAACTAGGGAATTATCTCCTGATGTTTTGTCCCCAGAAAACTGGATAGGTATTATAGGGTTTCTGAATCTCATCAATTCCTTTTTAAAAACCCTACTGCTGATCCAGAAATTATTTTTCAAGGCCCCAACAGTGTTAAGGCTACTATTGTTAAAAACCCTGTGCCTTCTGATAAGGAGTCTAGGGCCTTAGACAGGTGGGGTAAAAAGGTCTATACCTCTGCAACTTTTGCCATTAGATCCGTGAATTGCCTTTTTCACATGCTTAAGTATCAGCAGCATACTTTGGAGGTTATTAAGGCTAAACTTGGAGATATTCTTTCCATGACGGAAAACAAAGATTTACAAGACTTACTGAATTCTGCCACTTTAGTTAATAAACATTCACTTCATTGTGGTTTTGACACTTTGGAGGCTTCCTGCAGAGCAGCAGCCACTGGTTCTGTAATTAGAAGGCTTCCTGCAGAGCAGCAGCCACTGGTTCTGTAATTAGAAGGCATGCTTGGCTCAGGGAGCAGCCTCTTTCTGAACCTGTTAAGTCTAAATTGCTGGATGTTCCTTTGCACAAGGACAATCTTTTTGGTAATAAGGCTGAGGAGGTACTGAAGAAGTTGGAGGATAAGGTAAAATCTGTGCAAGCTGTAAAAGATTTCCTTCAGGTTCAGCCTCCTTGGTTTAGTAGGCATTATCCTTCCAAGAATTGTTTTTTCCCTGATCCTGGCAAGCAGCTAGGGGTTTCAGATCATCCAGAGGGCAGCCTTCTACCCCTCAAAGGGCTAAGCAATGGCATTCTTCTTTGCTAAATCGGGGAGTTCTAAGCCAGCTCCCCAAAGCAAACATTCTCAATGACTCCGGCCTTCTTGTGCATACCTCTGTGGGCCCTGGGTTTCCTTTGGGGGAAGGTTAGCCAGGTTCGCACAGGTATGGTCTACCATCACAGATAACAAATGGGTGCTCAGTATAGTAAACCAAGGTTACAAGTTTTACTTTCACATTTTCCCTGTTTTACAAGGGTACCCAGACATACCCAAAACTCTCAGGGCAGAGGTAGAAACTCAGATTTCTTCTTTACTGACTATGGAGGCTATAGAGCCAGTTCCTGCAAATCAAGCAGGCCTAGGTTTCTATTCAGGACTTTTTCCTGGTACCCAAGAAAGGAGGCAACTGGTGCCCTATTGTGGCTGTGTCTATTCTAAACACTTTTCTGGTGATTCCCAAATTCACGATGCTCACCCTTCAACAGTTACTACCAATGCTGTGGAAGGATCTAAAGGAGGCTTATATGCACATCCCAATAAGGGAAACATGCAGGCAGTTCCTTCGCTTCAGGGCTGGGAAGCAACACTTTCAATTCTCAGCATTGCCCTTTGGCTTATCTACTGCTCCCAGAGTTTATCAAGTGCCTGGCTCCAGCCATTGCTTTTTGCAGGCAGAGAAACATTCAAATTTATCCTTACCTGGACGACTGTCTCATTCAAGCAAACTCCCCAGAACAACTAGAAAAGGATTTGGATTTTGTGAAGAACACTCTCACCTCTTTGGGTTGCACTCTTGATGAAAAGAAGTCAAAGTTGGTTCCTACAAGAGAGATTGTTTTCCTGGGAGCGAGTCTGAATACAGCCACCTAGATGGTATTCCTCCTTCAACTGAAGCAAGAAGATCTTTCGGCTTACATTCCTGCAAGCACTGGGGTTCTTGGCTTCGTGTATTTTGGCTGCATATGGGGAAACTTCAATGGTACCCCAAGAATCTTTGGTGTCACACACGCACACACACACACACACACACACACACACACACACACACACACACACACACACACACACACAGGACTTAGACTTGATTCTTCCCCTGATTCCCTGTCTACAAATGGAGTTCCTCTGGTGGGCGACAGCCTGTTCTCAGAACAAGGGTCTGCCTTTCTGCCCACCGACTGCTAGCCAGACTCTCACCACAGATGCCTCAGATGTTGCATGGGGGGCTCATCTGGAAGGCAGGGGTGTACAGGGGACTTGGAGCAACAAGCAGATTCATCTGTACATAAACTTAAAAGAATTGATGGCAGTGGAGGCAGGCCTTGCTGGCTTTCAAGGGCCTACTCTACCCTCGGACTCTGCTGATCAGGACAGACAATGCCACAGTCATGTGGTACATCAACAAGCAAGGGGAGGCTCACTCTTACCCCTTGTGCAGACAAAGCATGAGATTATGGTCCATAACAGCATCCATGGGCCTACATTAATAGCCCAGTATCTCCCAGGGAGGCTAAACTCCTTGGCAGATCATTTGAGCAGACATGTTCTGGATCCTCATGAGTGGCAACTGAACAAGGACATTTTCCATCGCATCATTCATCATTGGGGCACCCCACAAGTGGATCTTTTCTCCTCTCACACCATTCATCTCCTTCCAACCTTCTGCACCAGGGAGTTTCACAACAAAGCTTGGAGGGTGGACGCATTGTCCTTCCCATGGACACATCTCTCAGTTTAACTAAACAAGACGAACCAATTCAACTGCAGAACGCTGGTTTAGTAATGCTAGTTTAAAACATCAGAGTACAAAAAATGTAACAATGACTTCCATTTAAATAGATGCAGCAATTAAATAATTAAATAATGACTAATTAAAACAAATTATAATTAATTGAACAAATTAATTAGGGATACAAATGATTATAGGGATACAAATGATTATAAAAATAAGAGAGCATATTCACATTTTAAAGACTACAAAATGATGGGACGGATACAGTTGTCAGAGATGTTAGTGGAGTACACAACCATGCATCAAATGATGATGTGTATGAAAATGGAGAAGAACCGACACTGAGGAGAATACCAGAACAGAAACTACAGGACCAACTCATGGTATCGATAGTTGAAGATGATCCTAATTATACACACACTGTGTTTAATGACACACTAGACTGTCTAACAGGTTGTTTTACTAGTCTTAGTCATGACAATGACACTCGGAGTAATAATTTTTTACACTGTTTTGGAGGACAATCATATTTTTATGATTGTTCAAATGACAATAGTGGATGTGAATGTTCTATTTTGGTTGATGGAGGTTTTAGTGTGTATAACTTTACAGATTTTAAATTTGATGCTAGTTATTTAAACCTTTTTAAAAAAGGCTTTAAATTTGTTCCTACTTTTAGATTAGATATTGGTAAAATTCTTATTAATTTAAAACTTTTCACTAGAACACTTAATTTAAGGATGTTTTTTAAGAATAATAAAGGTACTCAGAATGATAACTATTATTTTACTTTAAAGAGACACAGCACATTTATACCCCCTCAAAACCCTATCATTCAAGTGTTTGAGAGGTTGTGTGACACTCAGATACGCAGAATAGTGAAGAATGAAAAAACAACATCTTATAACTTAACCACAGCCGAAACATTTTGCCTGAAGGAATTAACAACAACAGATAAATATAGGGTTATGAAGCCCGATAAGGTGTTATGACTAAGGATGATTACTTCAATAAAATGACCATAATGTTAAGTGATAACACCACTTATGAAAAGGTTTCGAAACATGAAATGCACAGGGCTTATACTAAGTTGGATTGGATTATGTATGAATATTTGATGGATGGTATCATTACTAAGGATGAATACAACTTTTTAAATGTGGAACATCCTATGACTCCATCCATCTTTGGTATCCCCAAAATTCATAAAAATGTTCACAATCCACCTTTTAGACCAATAGTATCTGCCAGAGGGTCCAAAACCGAGGCTAATGGCTTCTTTTATAGATTTTCATTGTAAAGAAATATTAACAAAATTGGACCACATAGTAAAAGATTCCTGGCATTGCCTGGATAAAATAAGAGATCATTTTATTGAGATAAACCCAGAAATGTTTATGATTACTATTGATATTGTAAGTCTTTTTACCGTGATTCCCCATAAGTTGGGTATAGAAATGTTTGAGGCCAGCTTATTAAAATTTGGTGCATTAAGTAAAGACAAATGTAAATTTCTAAGGGAATTGATGGAACTAGTACTTGAAAATAACTATATTTTTCTTAATGGTGAATATTTTAGACAAAATATCTATGCCAATCTTGTTTTAACCTCTTGGGAGACGCAAATGGTTTTTACTTCTTGTTATTGGGCTGATATTGCTCTTTACATGAGGTACCTGGACGATATCTTGATTTTTTGGAAGGGGACAAGAGAAAGATTTTTAGAATTTGAAATATTTCTTAACACCACATCTAGATTTTTAAGTTTTACTAGCAAGATATATGATAATTACTGTGAGTATCTTGATATATTACTGTATAAAAACAAGGGTAGGTTAAAAACTAATATTTTCAGGAAGAAAACACATTCCAATTCTTTCCTACATTTTGACAGTTGCCATCCCTACTATCAAAAGAAAATTTTAATCAAAGGGCAGATGGTTAGGTTCTCAAGAATAATTAGTGAAGATTTGTTTTTTTGTGATGAAATCAAAATATTGTCAAGTATGTTTTTAGATAGAGGATATCCAAAGGATTTGATTGACAAAGTAAGTGCTGAGATACAGATGAAAAGACAGCAAATTTATCAACCTATTATAAAGTTTGGAATTCCAAATATCTTATGTGAGAATAAACCAATAATTGGAAATGATACGTTTGTTATTCCCTTTAACGAAGTATCTATGAAAATTGTCAATACTGTACGAGAGAGTTGGGCTAGTGTGTTTTTGAATAATGATGAATGTATTGACATCCTTGGTTTATGGCCTAAAATCACTTACAGTAGAGGCATGAATTTAAAAGAACATTATGAAACAACATATAGTAAGAATATTTATTTAAAGTCTAAGATGGGTAAATGTGGTACATGTCACATATGTAAATATATTAATGACGGACCCTATGTAGTAGTTCACAATTTCGGAAAAACTATCAGATGCCCAGGGTATTGCAATTGCAATACAAAAATGGTAGTTTATCTTGCTACCTGTTCATCATGTTCAGCCTACTACGTGGGGAAAACCATCAGAAAACTTAAAGATCGAATAGAACATGTCAGAGATATAAAAAAGAAAAAAGACACTAGTGCCCTTTACACACACAGTGTAAGGTGTGACAATTTCAAAAGGTTTTTATTCTTCGTGATAGATAGAATACCTCACAATAATAATAAAGGAGGTGATGACAAGACATTATTAGAAGTCAAAGAATGTCTATGGCAACTAAGATTTAATGCAAGTATTCATCCAGGTATCAATGATTATATTTCTATAGCTAGTATACTTAGATATAAATCACAATTTATTTAATCACAATTTATTTAATGACCTATTTCAATAATTATTGGGTGTAATTATTTTATTGTTTTAAACCATACTAGTTTTTTTACATTTCTACAGTTTTTATTATATGTAATTGTTATACATATAATTTTTTAATATATTGTTAATTGTATTTTATATGAATGCTTATTTTTTGTTAAAATTTGTTTTATTAAGTCTTGGCATTATAACCGTTGATATAGGCAGTTTTTTTAAAGGCAGTTTTTAGGGTTTACATTGAGGTATGTTTAAATAATTGTTCAATTAATTATAATTTGTTTTAATTAGTCATAATTTAATTGCTGCATCTATTTAAATGGAAGTCATTGTTACATTTTTTGAACTCTGATGATGCCCGGTATTTTTTATGGGTGAAAGCGCTTAGTATTTGTCACTTTTATGTCGTATTTTTAAACTAGCATTAATAAACCAGCGTTCTGCAGTTGAATTGGTTCGTCTTGTTTAGTTTTACTGGTTCTATTTGTTTGGATTTTCTACATCTCTCAGTTTAGGCTTTCCCACCTCTGCCTCTTCTTCCCAGAGTGCTGCTAAAGATAAGGGATGAAAAACTAAAGGCTATTCTGATAGCTCCAGATTGGCCCAGGCAGCATTGGTATCCCCTCCTTTGCAGCCTTTCACAGGCTCAGCCTTGGCGTCTTCCCCGGTACCAGACCTGTTAGTTCAGGGAGGGGGAAAGTTCCTTCATCCTCATCTTCAACACTCTCTCCATTTAACTGCCTGGCTAATGCTTTAAATCTTTCCCAACAGGTGGTATGGAGTTCTTCATGAGGCCAGGAGGCCTAGCACCAGGAAATCCTTTGCAGATAAATGGAAGAGATTTTGCTATTGGATGCTGGCTAAAGGAGAAGAGACTTCTCATCCTTCTCTTTCTCTCATTCTTGACTACCTAGCAGGATTGTTTAATGGTGGACTTTCCTTTTCTTCATTCAAAATTCACACTTCAGCAATTTCGGCTCATTGTTCTTTTGAGCAACCCATTTTTTCTCACCCCTTGATGAAGCAGTTCCTGAGGGGAGCTAGTAATTTTAAACCTCCCAGAAAAGCTCCTACTCCTGCTTGGGATCTTAATTTTTTCCTGGAAAAACTTACTCTGCCTCCTTTTGAACCAGCTGCCTCTGCAGATTTGAAGTTTCTATCATGGAAGACTGCTTTCCTTTTAGCTGTTACTTCAGCTAGAAGGGTATCTGAGCTGCAAGCCTTAATGGCAGTAGAACCTTTCATTATTTTTCACTCAGATCGAGTTTCTCTGAGCACTAATCCCTCCTTCATAGGTAAGGTAGTTTCCAGTTTGACCCTTAACCATTCTATTCACCTGCCTACATTTTTCAACAATCCCCAAAATAAAGGGGAAAGGATTCTGCACTCTCTTGATGTTCAGAGACAACTGAGATTTTACTTGGGACTAAATCCTTTCGAAAATCTGACCAGTTGGTTAGTTTTGCTCCTGGGGCACAGGGTAAAGCTATTTCAAAACAAACCATCTCCAAATGGATTGCTCATTGTATTCACTTTTGTTACCTGCAGCATGGGAAGGTTCCCCCTCAGGGTATTAGGACCCATTCTACTATAGCAGCTTCTACCTCTGCAGCCTTTCTGAGAGGTGTGCCTACTAAGGACATTCTAGAAGCAGCTACTTGGTCTTCTGCCCGTACTTTCACAAAGCATTACAGTCTACTTTTGTTTTCTAAATCCAGGGCTGGTTTTGCCTCTGCAGTAGTTTTGCAGGGCCTTCTTACCAACCCTTAATTTGTGATCCTTCCTCCACCCTTTGTCTTTTTCCTGGGCTTTGGGAATCAATCCATATGTGAGGACTGCAACAGTGAAACACGAAGAACATTGTACAGTTGTGTACACTTACCATAAATGTAGATGTTAGAGTGTATTCACTGTTGCAGTCCTGGTTTCCCACCCTCCTAAGGCACAGACTATATACTTTTTTTATTTTTTGTATAACGTGTCCAGGGTTCCTGGGTTAGCCTTCTTTTGGGGGCTCCTGACAGTTAAGGCAAGACAAACTGAGGAAATGGCATTGGCTGCCTCCCTTTAAACCTGACGTTCTGACATCAGTTTTACAATTGGCGGCAGCCAACGTCATATACCAAGGACTCTGGTATTCGGGCTGACTGAGGGCTACCGGGAACCGGATAACCCATATGTGAGGATTGCAACAGTGAATACACTCGGACATCTACATTTATGGTAAGTGTACACAACTGTACTTTTGCTTACATACTAGTGAATTCACTTACACATACAGGCTTGCCCTGCTAACTTATTGCAGTATGGAGCCATGTTTTCGTAACTACAAGACTGTCTTAGTTTACTTAGAACAGTAGTGAAGCCATGTTTATTTAATTCCAGGGCTACCTTACTGTACCTAGTGCAGTAATGGAGGAACATTTACTTAATACCAAGGCTCTCTTAGTTTACCTTGTGCAGTAATGGAGGAACATTCACTTAGCTCCAAGGCTACCTTAGTTTACCTCGTGCAGTAGTAGAGCAACGTTTACTTAAATCCAAGACTACCTTAGTTTACCTAGTGCAGTAACTGAGGAACATTTACTTAACTACGAGGCTACCTTAGTTTACCTAATGCAGTAGTAGAGCCAAGTTTACTTAATTCCAAGGCTACTGTAGTTTACCTAGTGTAGTAGTAGAGACATGTTTACTTAATTCCAAGGCTAACTTACCTACTGCAGTAGTAGAGCTACGTTTACTTAATTCTGAGGCTAACTTAGTTTACCTAGTGCAGTAGCAGAGCCACATACACTTAATTCCAAAGCTACCTTAGTTTACCTAGTGCAGTAGTAGAGCCATGTTTACTTAATTCTGAGGCTAATGTAGTTTACCTAGTGCAGTAGCAGAGCCACATTCACTTAATTCCAAAGCTACCTTAGTTTACCTAGTGCAGTAGCAGAGACACATTCACGTAATTCCAAAGCTACCTTACTTTACCTAGTGCATTAGTAGAGCCACTTAACTCCAAGGCTTCCTCAGTTTACTTAGTGCAGTAGTTTAACTATTTATCCAACTCACCACATATGTGGGCTGCTATCTCTGTGCTGTTGAAAAGTCACACTGCATAATCATCTGCATTCTGCTGGTACTGTCACTCCCAGGTGTGTGGAAGGAAGTGTTCTTTGTGCCTCTCAGTTTTTCCTGTTATGCCTGTCATACATGGAGAATCTGTAAAGTACACTGATTTCTGTTTAGACTGCCCTGAGACCCAGTCTCCCAGAATGGCCAATACTGTTTCTAGTAAATATGTGAGTAACCAATTGCCTCATGTACATAACACTTTGGTATGTTGTTTAATCCTAATATTTTTAGATTGTGTTTTTGTTTTTAGTAAACAACTCTTCAGCATTGAGTGAAAAAGCCTTACCTGTTACTCAGACAATCTACGTTTAAGTAGCATACCTGGCCACGGGAGGAGCTGATCAGGTGGTTAAATTGAGCTGATTACGGTCGCCTTTCCAATCCTAGGGTAAGAAGAGGGTTGTTGGGGCTGTTCATTGTGACTATGACCCCTTGGGCAGGCGGTGTGAGCAGGAAACACACATAGGTCATCCACAGCTGACATGTTGTTCTGGTCAGGTTACTAAATTCTGTGGTTAATACAGTATTAGAGATGACACAAGAGACCAAGGCTCAAACTTCAGCAATTTTATTTTTAGCTTTTAACAATTAAGGTTTGTAACAAAAAAGCAATTGACTAGTCAATATGCAAAAAAAACCTATCACATTAATATGCAAAACCTAACCTATGACCTATCACATTAACAATTATAAAAACTGTTAAATCATGTACTTATGCAAAACCTAACCTATGACCTATCACATTAACAATTATAAAACTGTTAAATCATGTACTTACAAGCATATGCAAAAGAAAATCATCTTTGCCACTGATAGGGGACTCCAAACCTATTCAGTACAGCTATCTGTTCAGTCAAGACAGGGCCGACACTGGCAGGCAATGCTGTATGCTCAGTTCAGGCTCTTGCTTCAATCAAATCCGGATGATGATGAGTTCCAATCTATTACCAACCTCTGAGCCTTTTATAGGTTTGAGCATGCCATAGGGTCAATAGGTTCAATTGATTACACCTAGGCCATTAGGTAATCATTCAGCTGATGATATTTAGATCACCAGTTTATTCATGAGCTAATGAACTGTTTTTAAAACATTACAAATCATTTCCTGAGTTGTCAACAAGCCCCGTAATGTCTAGTTTTATACATTACTTCCTCCTTTTAGAAAGCCGTTTGCCCACACACCTGTGGTATAGTTCCTCTTTGAAATCCCCCTCTGTCTGGTAAACAACTTTTAAACTGGCAAACAACTCCAAAGTTTAACTAAAGTTCAGTTATACCAGCACCAGTATGCAAGGCTTGCCTTTAAAGCATAATTCTTTTAGATTTCATGTATGTATATAACATTAAGCAGCATATCATGTATTTATTCAATTAACAGCATATCAATCTAACATTAAGCACACCTACAAACACACAGCAGTTCAATGGCTTAGGGCATCAAAAATCAGGTAAACTGTGTGGATCCGTCACAGGCCACCCCTTGCACTAAGCAATGATCGCTGTGTGCTTCTAATAATGTGCAAAATTGACAGTATTTTATTGTATTTTTTCATGACCTTACAATAAATGCAGTAGGAAATTAAGCAGAACAACACTGAAACTATTGTGGTCAGCAATAAAGGGTGTAAAAGCAAGTTAAACCAGGCAGAAGCCTTTGGTGACCACATAAAAATATCATACCAATGTGAAACAGACATGTCTTGAATTTCGCAATTTGAAGAATGGTACCTTTGTCTTTAATCATTTTAATTACAGTTTGATGCATCATGTAAAGTCTTATTCAGCAGGAGCAGTACAGCTTGCCCTTCCTGCTTAATTTGTTTAAAGTCACTAGAGATGGCCATCTAAAAGTGTGCAATGGTTCTATGCTAGCATTTAATGTGATGTCCATCCATCTAGTCAATCTGATCAATTCCCCAGTACAAAAATCAATGATTGCATGTACATTACTTTACAATGTGCTCCACTGTCTGTGATTGTTCCATCACTCCAAGCCAGCTTACAGGAGGATACTACACAAGCTGTGGTATCACTGAGTTGATAAATGTCTGTCCCATTTACTATATATCTATGCCAAGCACATTTTTCAGTCCCATTATGTAAACATGGATGAGGCTTTCTTTAATTAGCATGCACACCCACCCTGGGGCCAGGTCTCACATCCTGCTAAATCAATGGGCATATCATTATAATCAATGAGATTAGATTCTATCTGAGGCACCCACCAATTACTAATTGCAAAGGCAATGCTACAAATGGACAAACTTGTTTTGTTCCCTTTTTACTAGCAAGATAATCAAAGATCAATATGCAAGAGTCATTTTCACATGTGAAATCTAATGGTTTTAACATGCTGAACAATTCTAGCACTACTTACAGTTTTACATCCTCTTGTATATCTTACTATATGTCTTAAACCATCAAATACAGTTGAACTGTTGTCCATAGCATATATCTCCAAATTTGGAGATCTGGTTTCTGCAGTGCTGTTTTCCCTTTGAAATTCGGCTATGCAGGAAGAATCTAATGGAGACTCAGCCAGAGAAAATCCTGATTCATTTAGTCTCTGATATAAGCCCCCAGCAGGATTGGCAGTGCATTTCTCTGGATGTCTGTCACAGTTTAATCTACAAACAGTTCTGATGTATTTTGTGCTGGTCAAATTCCATGTCAAGGTGGGTTTGGTAGTCACTGCAAACAACGCTCTTCCCAGCTTCCAGTAGAAGTCATCAGAGTATTGTCTCAACCACCCCTGGATTGGGTAGTCTACTTTCACTGTCACCGCCTGTTGTTTGGTCAGCCCTCTACATGAATCAAGGCAGTATATACAGCCAGTACATGCTGTTCGAGAGGGCTGTATCTAGTCTGTGTCAGGATTTAGACCAAAATCCCAGTGGTCTTTTCCCCACATCATTCTTACAATCCCCAGGACATGACATTATTAGCAACAGT